>NC_083484.1:6490000-6575000 GCF_030014155.1 Tachysurus vachellii | reverse complement strand
GGAGAGAGCTGAAGGGACTGCAGGTATATAAGAGCTGCATGCAACATCTCACATATCCATCATGTTGCGCCTAACTGAGTGGACATACTTTTTTAAATTATTTCAGGACTATTCCTTTTCTATTTTTAGATTTTTTTTCGCCATTTCAAACTTTTTTTCCTGAGTGTGGACATATTCGTGGTCCACGTTGATCACTGATCAGTAGTGATGCCTTGTGATAAAGCAACTGCAGTAGCAGAGGAGCATCAATGTTGGGATTCTTAACGACACAATAAGGAAAATGGGAGACTTGGAGTTTGGCTTCGAGGAAATGCAGGGTGTAAAGCTCGGGTATTTGGTCATTAAAGGCAAGCAGATGTTTGCCCTTTCCCAGGTCTTCACCGACCTCTTAAAAAACATCCCGCGGACTACAGTGCACAAACGGATGGATCACCTGAACGTGAAAAAGCATCACTGTGATCTGGAGGAGCTGCGAAAGCTCAAAGCAATAAACTCGGTGGCTTTCCATGCAGCCAAATGCACTCTGATCTCCAGAGAAGACGTGGAGGCTCTTTATTTCTCCTGCAAAACGGAGCGCGTGCTGAAATCCAACAAAAGGAGAACGAAGACAAAAGCAGAGGAACTTAACCGAGATGAAGAACATTCCCCCGACAACAGGAACAGCTTTTGGAAAAAGAAACTTTGGCTGAGTTTTCGCGGTGTGTCGCCGACTCTGGCTCTTCGAAACAAAGCTGTCAGACCGGAGCTCTCGTCTAATCTACCTCAAATTTACAGCAAATCCATTTACCAGGACTTTCAACCAGTAACAGCGACTGCATGTAGAGCCTTCAGAAACTATGAAACAGTACAAATACCCGGAAAATGTGTGGAGTTTAATGAGAAACGCTCGTTTTTTCGAAGCGGCGAGGTCGTAAAGCGAAAGCCGGCTGTGTCCGCCATTTCGGCTCCGTCCGACTCGGAGCTGCTTTACAAAAGAAAAAGGAGGTGCGAGAGACACTTCAGGGGCAGAAAACGACACTACCGGCAGGTTTTGCTCGTTCCTAAGTGCTGCAAACCAAAAGCATGTCTATCTAACGGATCTTTGAGCCATTTTCACTCGAATCGTGAGCTCTACTTGGAGTCCCGGCATTTTCAGGAGAGCTGCAGTAGCGACACCGAGTGCAGCTCCGCCAACGACTCGGACTTTGGCTCAAGTTTGTCCACCAGCAGTAGCACTAGTAGCTCCACCAACTCTGGAACCACGGACGACGAGGAGGAAGACTCTTTTTCCGGTTCATCAGAAGAAAGCACTGATGGAGAGAGCTCGTCTCAATCCGATTCGAGCTCCGTGTCCAGTCGAGTTTCGGTGCAGAGCATCAGATTCAGGCGCGCGCGCTTCACAAGCCTTAATGCAAAAACGCCTCTGGTTTTGCAGCCTACTTTCCATTACAGGTCTAATTTTCAGCCCAAACATGGAGGTCTGCATGGAAGTGCTGCAGCTTTGGACTTTGAGAAAGGGAGAAAAAAAACTACTTTGGATATTACCGACTGGAAGCAGCGACGCAGGGAATCTGATGACTGGGACTGTGGGAAAAAAATGTGCACGGTAGAGAATAGCTTCTCAGGCCTGGAAAGCGTCGTGGCTCCTCAATCGGTAGACTTTACAAACGAGCCAAAGACAACCGAGCTTATAAGTGGTAGAAATAAATACGTAAGTTTTCCATCCTGTGCAGATGGAAAGGTGTTTCCCCAACAAAGAACATCAGGATATCAAGCCACATTGGCACACTGCAATCAGGACAAAGACACTGCCGTTTCTACGGCTCACGATAGCAATTTTTCCGAAGGTGCATATTTCAAAAAAGATGCAAAAACAGTCATCTGCCTCAAGCAACCGTCACCTCTCAAAACAGTAAAGACTGAGACTGAGGAATTCACAACAATCCCAAACTTAGACACTACAAGAGATACGAAACCAAACCACGTGAAAATTAAAGTGGAAGACACTTTCGACGAGTATGAATATGCAACCCAAGATCATGGTCACCAGTACAAAGATAAATACGAAGAAAATGATGCAGTCGGTTTGTGTATCAGTGCTGATACTGCAGAAACAGATCGTGGAAAAGATGGCAGACAAACATTTCCCCCTCCTTCTAAACAGGAACCAAGCAGCACTTTAAACACTCAAGGGGATTACAAAAACGGTGCAAGGGTCAGGAAAAGCTACCGGACTCCAGTTTGTGGAAAAAAGACAGAAAATGTAGTAAAGACAAATGCGAAGGTGGACAGGAGTCCTAAACCTGCTGGCAAATGTGTGAGCAAACGAACTGCCCAACATGCACCCTCTTTGAAAACAACTTTTAACTTCATGGCGAATTTTCCATGCCCTCCGTCTCTGATCATTGGTAGTGATGGAGATTTGAGTCCTGCTTACTCTTTAACCTCTTTCAGGACTAACCAGGTGCCTCATCCTTCTCATCCGGTCTGGACATGGCAGCTCGGCACTTCTGTTATACCTCCCCACCTAAACCAGAGATTCAGGAAAACAACAGCATAAGCCAATTTTGGAGAGGACAAGTCTTACACTGATAATTAATTATAAATGTTTTGGTGAGCGTGCAGGAGGCCTACTTCTTCATCACGTGCTACAGAAGCGCAGATTTTTTTTCATCCTGCTTTATAGAACACTGTGGATGTTTTTAATATTTTCTGTAACAATGACAAAGAACATCGTGCGGATTTTTACTACGACCTGTTGGAATTTCAGACTACATCCGAATGCCATTTTGGAAAAGACCTATACATTTTCTCAGCAAAGCATGGCTTTGACCATTAAAATCATCCCTCACATGCCATATATACCCCTTTATATACCCCAAATATTTCCCAAAACCTTTCCATTACCAGTACTCATTGTAAAACTCATTGTAGGTATCTACGTTGGACCGAGTTGACATATTTATTCAAGGGCTGAAGCCCAGTTGGTCCAGACCCCCGTCCCATCCTGCCCCGTCCCCCCAACGCACACATACACACACTACAACAATAACAGAAAGGCTCTGGACGATTGACAATCAGGAGCTGTTTGGATTTGCACGAAGTTATGAAGAGGGAAAAACTCCAAATCGATGTGGTTAAGGCATTGATAGTCTATGGTAGGAGCTGAAGCACATGTTTGACTATGCATTGTTACAATGCTGTAATGCTCCATAATAGGCTGGTTTTATATATATATATATATATATATATATATATATATATATATATATATATTTGTAAAATCAGACATGGACATGAATTTGGTTGCAACGTAACTTATTTGTGCCGTTTTAATTAGGCCAAGTATTTGATTTAATTAGGCCCAGTTTGCCTAGTTATTGGGTGCTGTTTTTGCTTGGTTTATCTAAAATCTGTTAAGGTTTTTTTTCTCGCAAATTCGTTTTTTAACAAACACAGCTTTAAAAACAGTGTGCAAACATAATGATGTGAAAAGGAAGTTAATGCAACTAGCAAGCATAATTATTTATACTTATTGTTCACGATGCAAGAATTCAGATGAACCGCCTTGAGTCACTAGAGAAGCTATAAGCCGTCAGATATCAAAGAAATTCTCAAGTGCAAAACTTCAAGTGTGAACTTGGTGCTCTTCTGCCCGTAGAAATGCTTGAGAAAGTACTGTGAAGTATTTTTGCATCCATGTTTACCTTGAGCAAAGTTTGCTCACTAAGCAGGCTTCGGAAGTTAACATACAAAGGATTTCAAGCAGCCAAAATGCAATGGCCATCTGATTTCAATCATGCATTCCGTTTCTTAACAAAATAGAAACATACAGTACCGACAACTCTAGGTATAAAAACGTGCTGAAAACACACACACACACACACACACACACACACACACACACACACACACACACACACACACACACACACAGACACACACACACACACACATTAAGTGCGCTGTAATAGGCCATTGGGTGCTGCATTTCAGTAGGTTTGTTAGGCTAATGAAGTCCTATTCATCGCAAATTGCGATAAGAATTGCAAATGCGATAAGATGCCTTTTACCCTTTTTTTTTTTTTTAAGAAACTATTTTTGATTACTCTAATTCAACCTGTACGGTTACTTGGTAGGCCTTTGGCAAAGAGTGAAAGTCCATGTCAAAGTGCACTGTGAATTTCATTTTCACCAAATTCAAAGCAGAATGTAATACAGACAACATCCATCGTAATGTTTTAGGTTTCATAATGCGAAAAGAGAGCACGACTCCATGTAGCTTAAACCACATAGGCCTAGACATGGACATGTTGTCGATATCGTCTTTCTGTCTATGTACTTTTCGTACAATACTTGAGGTCAGGTTTTGACAAGTACATTTTTTAAACTTTGAAGCCACTGGTTGTTTATAAAACGCATATTTATTTTTGTGATTTTCCTGTTTTTTCATATATATTTGTTGTGTAGGATACATGCACTCAAATCGAAAAAAAAACTTGAAATGTGGATTTCTAAGCACTTTCCTTTTTTTCTGAATGATAAAATTTTCATTAAAATGTATTTGGGCGTACACTGTGTTGGGCCGGTCATTTGATTTCAATTAATCATGTCGCCATGTATACATTTTGATTGCTGTGAATTTTAGTGAAAGAAAATCAGAACATGAGCTCGAGAGATTGTGCATGGAAATTGTTTATTGTGGAGTGTGTATGAGTGGGGGAGGGAACAGGCAGGCTGGAGTCCCTAACCCCCTGTTAACATGCTTTTTTAACACACTTAACAGTCATGCCATGAAACAAGGAAAATTCAATGAATGAACCGTAATGAGAGGAGAGGAAGAATTTTTTTTTTTAAATGAAGGAGGGTGGTGGTGGATGAGATGGCTAGGTAGCCTCAAATAATAATAATAATAATAATAATAATAATAATAATAATAATAATAATAATAATAATAATAATGATTTCCTATATATTATTTATACAAAGATAAATAACCTGTAATATGTGACCAATTTGACTCCAAATGGACATGAATTAGCCTGCATGTTTTGATGGATGGGTAATTTTTATGTAGAAATAGCTAATTATTTGCTTTAAATTATGGAGCAAATGTACCTCAGTAATCCAGGCGAAGTGTGTATGGTTAATAGTATATTTCAGCATCACAACAAAACTGTTCAGCTGGATTAAAGTGCTGACTAGGAAGTATTGTGTGTGTGTGTGTGTGTGTGTGTGTGTGTGCGTGTGTGTGTGTGTGTGTGCGTGTGTGTGTGTGTGTGTGTGTGTGTGTGTGTGTGTGTGTGTGCGTGTGTGTGTGTGTGTGTGTGCGTGTGTGTGGGTGTGCGTGTTTTAAAAAGGTGTATGTCGTGGTGGCGTGGGGGTGGTTAAGCCAAGGGCCAAAAAAGGGTCAGTTAGCTCGAATGACACAATGCTGCAACCTTATGATTATAAATATAACAATATTAATAAAATATGAACAATTAACAATATTAATAAAATAAAATCAGCCTAATAGATATGCAACATATTTTTCAAACTATACAGATGTTGTTGTTCCATCGCTGTTGTTATTTGTAAGAATCAGTTTTCATTTCAAATGTAAAACAGGGAACATGGATCTAGATGTACGAACACAACAGTAAACACAACATTGTTTATTCATATTGTAGCGTGAACAGTATTCAATATTAGTGTGTAATATCAGTGACAAATATGCAAATACGATCAGAAATGCACACAAACACCTAAACGATTAGCTTAAAGGGTTAAAACCACTTTCAACCGAACCTCAAAAAAAAACATTTATCAACAAACAAAATGTTTCTCTCTCTATTTCCAAATGAGATAGACACGTGAAGACATTTCCCTTTCCAATGAATATAAATGTCTATCTCATATGTTAGCAAACTTTTTTTTTCTGTTTTAGGGACAATCATAGCAAATTGAAGATTTTTTTTTATATACACTGTTTCAGTTACATTCAGATGTACAAATGTTTTTGTTCATTTGATGAAATATTCATGACGGTGGATATTTAGAGGTTACATCCCCTCCACATCTTTATATAAAATATACACACATATATAAAATCTTTTTTTTTACAATTAAGTATATTAAAATAATAAACATAATAAACATATAAACTACGCTCAGCACATTTTCCATTTTTTTAAGGTGAAAGAAAAGTATTCTTTGTTACAAAAATGTGACCTTTAACCACCCCAACTCCCATTTTCTTAAGGATTGAGTATTACCACCTCTTGATCACAACTAGATCATCCGACTGTTCTAGCCTGTACAGCCTCCATTAATAATAATAATAATAATAATAATAATAATAATAATAATAATAATAATAACAATAATAATAATAATAATAATAATAACAATAATAATAATAATAATAATAATAACGAGAATAATAATAATAATAATCATAATCATAATAATCATCATCATCATCATCATCATTAAAAAAATACGAATACTACACTAAATAATTTTGATTTATATATATCATGGATTCTTTTGACAGTCAAAACTATTTAGTATTTAGATTTAATCATTTGGCTCACACATAAATGCAAGATTTTTGTTTTTATTTGTTTAAGATTAAAGGTAATATACTTATTTAGAAGACAGCATGATGTAAATTGAGTCTCATTTCATATAAGATTAGCTAATCAAGGAAAGTATTTCTTTTTATCCAAAGTTTATATCATATAAAAAAATTTAAAGTGTCTCGCAAAATGAACATAATCTAATTATTCAATCCTGGTAATTGCCATTTTCTCTCAGTATAAGGGCACGTATTTTGAACTGAAGGCTTTGTTTAGGGAGAGAGGGGAAAGAGACTGACTCAGGTCTAAACAATGCCATATCTGAATCGGTTCAGTTTGATTGACACACTCACACACACACACACACACACACACACACACACACACACACACACACGCACGCACGCACGCACGCACGCATGCACAGACACACACACACACACACACACACACACACACACACACACACACACACACCGAAGGTTTTTGGTGAGAATGAGCAGCATCTTTACATCTTTACGTAAAATTGACTTCTCAAACAGAAAACAATGCATGCCAAACGTGTTAAAACCAATTGAAATATTTCGCCTATAGTTGAGTCTAATAATTTAGTTTAACAGCAAACTTAATCCTGACAAACCACCATAATCACTCAGTTATGATTCAGTCGGCTATGGAGGAAAATTAAATAACGTTTTGGTTGGTTTTAAAATATAAAATATTGTGTACAGTAAATGTATACACCGACAACAATGTAGCTTAATTATTCCTTTCTTATTGTGACCTCACAGAACATGTGATCAAAATCAGCACAAGAAATAAACATTTATTTTGGGGAGTCTTTATTATTATTATTTTTTTTTTTTAATTTAACCATTTTATAAGAATAAACAGATCTGGAGCATGAAAACGATGGAAAACACAAAGCATATCTTCAGGGTTAACAGCATAAATGGATGTGTCCCTTTTTAAGCCTTGTGGTTACAATTTTATCAGTGGTTCTTAAAATTACAAGATATTATCTATAAAACAAATTCATCAGGCTCAGTACAGATTTTGCTTCATAAACATATTATACAACAATAGTTTCTATACACCTTATACTATTTTATAAATCTAAGTTTACTGTTTTTCAGTTCTGGATCAACCAAAACCAAATCTACCGTTAAGAGCTCAATAATAAATATAATTGGTGTCTAACTCTGTAACTGAATTTTTAAAAGTTGACCCCTGCTTGGAACTTGGAATAGTCTTCACTATTATACAAACTCATTTTTGATGGCTTTTTGGCCTCTTTTTGGGTCTTCAGCCTTTTTCAGCTATTCTAGATGATGTCTAGAATAAACAAAACCTTTCATGCCCAGGACCCAGTCTGGAATCCCCATTAATTTACATATATTATCAGAATCACATTATCATATCATTTTAATAGTTTTAATAAAAGGTATGTTTGTAGATGAACTTGTTTTTAATAACCTTTAAATTTTGAGATTTAAACCTCAAAGTAGTCATTTAAATGATATTAACTTGGAGTTAATGTGTTCAGGGACAATAAAAGTATTAAATAGCCAAAAAGTTTATTGTGCATATATTAATAATGAATATTTGAATATTTAAATGTTCACTAATAAAAATCTGTACTGAGAAAGTCCATGAATCTTTAATCTAGTCCTTTAGTCCTTAAATCTAGGCAAAGACAGGTGACTGCTTGTAAAATGAAAAAATTAAATATAGTTTAAATGCTTTTTTTTTTTTCTTTTTTCTTTTCTTTACCTTTTCTTTCCAATACTATTTCTCAGCCGATACTGTTTTATTAGTCAGTGGTCAGCATCTTAACTGTTTATTTATTTTAGCATTTTAACAGTATTTGACAGTGAATTTGCAATACGATGGAGCAAACTTCTAAGAAAATTATTTTTTCTTCCTCTGTAAAGAACATTAAGAAGTTTATAATAAACGTGTTATTTAATCTACAGCTCTGCACAAAAAAAAGAGAGATGGCACAAAAGGGTCTATAGATTATAGACCATAGTATATAATACAAAATAATATATCCTTTTACATGGTACATGCTTTTACGTCATAGTAAATAACCTTTAATTTTCACCAAACTTATTGTGAAAAGAATTTCTACCTATTTCCTTCCAGTAAAAACATGTACAGTGGGAAGTTATTTCTGACACCAACAAATGTAAAAGAAATAAATTTTATTTCAATTATTTTATAATTTTAATAATTGTAATTTATTAATAAATAAATGAATAAACAAACAATAAGGTTTTAAGGAGAGAACGAAATATGGCACAGCTGTTGAAAAAAAGACTAATTAGGATCATTTTTTTTTTTTTTTTATCTTTTATCATTTTATCTTTTATATGTAGTTTTTTATTTTAAGAAAAGGAACAAATTACTTCATGGTTTTAGGTTAAAGGGAAATATAGTCTGTTATAGATGTATAGTCTGTAAATATAGTCTGTTATAGATATACATGGCAAGCTCTTTATGTCGCTATGACTTCATTTGAACCAAACATGACCAAGTGAATGCAAAACGTATCAATATCATTCAACAAGAAATAATCCAGGCAGGTTCTATATTATTTCTGTTACATCTAGAGCAAATACATTTCTACTAGGCTCTATAATCATATACATACATATTATGGAATTTATTATTATGGCATAGATACCTATTACAACATATTTCCTTCTCCATAAAAGACTTTTTTTCTTTTTCACGCCATAACATTAAACATTAGTTCAGTTCTTCAGTAAGGTCCAATTGTGGGTGTAAAACAAAAACACACACATGCCAACTAGGGTATATAATTATATATATGATGTATAACACTATAACAGAATGAAGAGCCATAGAAACACATTTGTGTTAGACAAACAATATGCTTGATAGCTGATAGCTGATTTATCTATGCCTTATCTAAACCTTTAAAACCCAAGATATTGCATTGGTGTGTTGTACTTACAAAAATCTAATCTGAACAGCCATTACGCATGGACATAGGTTGGATTTCGTGGTTTAAAGCAAATATCCAACAGGTTTCATTTGTTTAAGAACATCCATCAGACATCCATTGTGCTATACACCTTTATATTACGCTGTATTTTGATACAAATACGCGACAAATGAGGACAGGTCTCCTTTTGAGACTGGGCTAATTGTGGCACGGCGCCAGGAAAACATTTTGTGCTCGTTTGTCGCCCCCAATCGGTGAAAGAAAATAAAGCAACTTCCGTCTAAAGGTAGGCGTGACTGTGTCATTTAAGGTGGAACTGAATAGATAAAATTCACATTCCTAACGCAGAAACGGGCCTCGTGACTTGTGAACCATCGATTTCTCGGATTCATACTCTAAATTTTATGTGAAAGATGATTGCAGAGTTATTTTTTCTAACAAAGTCGAAGAAATCGAATGCAATCTGTGAAATTGCATTCATTTGTTATTTCCTGTTGTTTCGTCAAGAATCTAGTTGAACACCCGATGATGTAGGTCAAACTGTGGTTTGTAATTCAATGCAAAATAAGTAAATAAATAATGAAAAAATCAATAAATATATAAAAAAATTTCAAATATCTATTCATACAATAGCAAAAGATCATGTATATTCACCTTGGCCTATAGGACAGGTGTAAACAGAAATTTTGATTAATTCTCTTTTATTCAGCAGAGTCTAGACTATATTTTAATCACAATAAAATGGTATTATTTTGGTAGCAAACCATCAGTGAAATTACAATGCAAGGAAGAAGATATATCCAAAATGTTGGTCTGTCAGCGCGCGAGCTAATTTATTTGTTTTTAATCCCCAGTTTTCCATATAAAAGGGAGACTATTAATCTACTAATCTCTATAAATGTACACAAGTTCAATATCTGGATATAAGAGCCGCTTGTGGTTTAATTAATAAGCTAATTTTAAGCAGCATCAGCATTTTCTCAAACGTAGAAACGGATTCAATTTTTTTATTTATTAATTAGTTTATTAATCTAATCTGCACCCCAAAGTGAAAAGCCATAGTTTCACTTTTATATTGATTTGTTTTAATTCATCCTCTAAAATGTTCTTATGTCTAACGCGACTAAAGAAATATAATATAAAATATAAAACAATATATTTATGTAGTTATTGATCATTCGTCCTGGACACATGGATTGATTCTGACAAAAACGCAGCTACAGAAAATCACAAGGTACTACAGTCTGATATGAAAAGTATAATAAACAGTATAATAAATCATATACAAGTGTAGGCCTGATCTTTATCTCATAAAGAGTACAAGCTCAGTGCCGAATGCTTAGATATCAACATACTGTTCTGTGGCACTCGAGTGGTACCATCACCACATGCATATATCTAGATTAAGTCTACACAGGCCTGCTAAAGGTACAAAAATATAAACTTGATGTAAAAAAAGTATACTTTGGTTGGTTTTACTTCTAAGCTGATTAAATAAGCAATTACATGTTGCCAAATGTTGCAAAAATTCTTTCCACTTCCCAAGAGTTATTGTTAATTTAAAATTAAAATGCAATTAGTGACTTATATGCATTAAAAAAAAAAACACACACACAAAGGCACAAGGATTTGCAAAGTGCTTTATTGGTTTTGAGCGATGCTTCTGAAATGGAGTGTATTATATGGGTTCATATCCTAAACTCTTATTGCCCCCTCCCAATCTTTTAAAAACACTCTTCAAACACGTTCCATCATCAAATACCATTTAGCACACATTAAACTCTGCAGGTTCAGGGAGGGGACTGTCTTTCCATGAACTAGTTGCGGAGTTAAAGAGGACACACGTTTCGACGCGTTTAACACAGCCTAAAAAGAGACATTAACTGATAATAGCACAATAGAACTTCCATAAATTTTCTGCGAAGTTTTCTACATGACACGAAGAACCTGTGCGGAGAGTCTGAGTGCTGATTTGGCAAATCTGAAGGCCAAAGGTGCGACATGAAGCGGGTGTCCGGTTGCGCGCTGCTGGGGGTCAAAACCACAAGTTTTCAAGCAAATTTTTTTTTTTGTTGTTTTTTGTTTTTCTCTCTTCTTTGCAAATGCGAAGACCACGACGACGGCTGTAGGGAGAGTCATTGTTTCCCCCTCTCTTTCCTGTTCCCAAAACGAACACTTAAAAGAAAAAAAAAACAAAAAAAAAAAACAAACCACTGCGCAAATTGGTCAAAACAAATAACAAAACAACAGGTTAAAAAAAGAGGCTGGATTAATGATAATACTGCGGTTAAATTGATTAAAAAATAATAATAATAAACATAATGACAAATTCCCATATAGCTTTCACAGGGATATTTTCACTGCTGGAACTCAAAGGTGTTAATGGTTTAAATGTTATTCCCATAAAACGGTCAAACAGGTAACAACAACAAAAAAAAAGCCTGGGGATTTTTTTTTTTGTCAACCACGCAGATATTAGAAAATATATTTTTTTTAACCTTCGGGAAAAAAAAACCCTAACATTAATAATACAAAATGAAGTAATTTGGAGTAAAAAGGCACGACTCTTGCACAGTGTATACATTGCTGACACAGTATAAAGCAGGTAAGAAGATTTAAAAAAAAAAAAGATTTTTGCGTATTATTTTTTTTTTGTTTGTTTTTCTTCTCTTAGAATGGATGGCGTTTACACACGGCTTCAGGTTGAACAGGGAAAACAAAAACAAATGCAACATGCATTATTTAAAAAAGGAACTTTTACAGTACTGCACAAATCAAAACAGTAACATTCTTCATTTATCAGAACACTTCACTCGATAGGGATGTGCTGCTTAAAATGCGGACAATTCCGTGTACAAACTAAAATGCAAATAAAAACTGTGCATTTAATTCAAACAAATGACACCGAACCGACACGTAAAAAAAATGCTGATTCTAAAGAGTCAGAACTTTCTAGGTGGTCATGTTTCAGAAAAATTGATAAAAAATCGATACCAACAATACCAATTTCATGCAAAATTCGTTAAAACTAGCGATTTCGCAGGGATTTTAGATAAATGATGTAAGAAAACATGACGCTTAACATGAACAATTCATAACCGTTCCTAAGAGTCGACACCGATTCGACTATGAATCAGTTATGAGACCATTTTATACAGGCGTAGAACCCATCCCCCTCCCCCCTCTGTAAATACCACTCTATCAAACCAAAGGGATTAAATTTCTGGTTCATTATGTGCAAAATATACAATACACTGTTGACTTGACTGCCAATGTAAAACAAAGTTTACAAAACTGGCAAAAGAAATTTCACTAGCCGACACACAGGACCCCAACCCTCCCTTTCCCCCCATGAACACTGTAGCTAACATTACAGCAAAAAAGTGTGTATTTGTTAAAATGATGTAAGAGGTAAACTATGGGTTTTCTGCCAAGAACAAACATACTTGTGACAACATAAATCCACGGGCTGCATTCAATAGTGCCTCATAGTGCTATTGTTGCAGTATGTAACAGACCAATAGATCCTTGTTTTAAAAAAAGTGCAACAGTTTAAGGTGCTGATGGCAAATGAAAGATCATTCCCGTAACAGATTTTACAGACTGAAGTGATTGCCACCAATGCTGTTGCTTCTGTTCAGTTCATTAGGATGCCTTTTCATGATGCAAAATTATAGACAAATCATCTCAACCTATTACAGGCCATTTAAACAACACACAAAGAAAAAAAAAAAAGAAAAAAAAAAAACACCTACAAAATAAAACACCAACACACTCGTGTGAAACACTGTAGGAACATGCAAGCGTCAGAAGGTGCATTCCTTCGCAAACGTGAATGGAGCTCAGGAGCATTATCTTTGCAGTCAGTCTGTTCAGAGGAGGAGAGCCATGGTTTCAGAGACTTAACAGGAAGAATCATGTTAATCTAAGGAAAGTACGTTCATCTACAAGTGCTGCAGATTTTAACTATAAAACTGCACAAACAATAGACAAGAACAATGAAGATTTGGGTTAAATAAAGTATGGGAGCGGGACAGATTAATATGATGCTTGGGTGAAAGAAGGATAAGGTTTACATAAGGGGAAGTTAGGATTAACTGGGGAAGAAGAGCAGGGGGGAACTGATGAACTGCGGTTTCTGGTCAAGCATGTAAAAGCATATTTGATGAACTGGGGTGAATGACTGATTTTGCATGGAATAGCTTCACATTTCCTTTTTGTCTGAAGTTGTAAATTCTACAGCAGTTGAAAGCTCCTTTCCTTCTCAGCCTCCATTCTGAGCGACTTCATTCTACATGTACATGTCCATTCACTGAGCCACACATGCCATCACATTTGCTCTCTTGCCTCTTGCTCCCCCCCTTTCACTTAAAATGAAGGCAAAATAACACACATGAATTAAAAATGCCATGAGGGACATTGGTCAGGAAAGAAAAAAAAATCCATAGCTCCCACAAAGATTTATACTTGTTACTGTTTCATCACACTTATGGTCCCACAAAACAGCAAAAAACAAATAAAAAATGTAAACGAATGGTGGTTGTAGCTGCTGTAAGAGTGAGTGAGTGCACTGGGCACCCCTCCATCAGCGTCCCTCTTTGACCTCTGTGGGTTTTGCTCCAGTTTAGGGCAGAATGGTGGTAATGAAATCATAGAATCTCTTAGAGTACTGCTCCGGATTGACAGTGGAGATCTCTGCTCCAGCCTAGACAAACAGAGATGGACACATTACAGAAGTGATAATATATTAACCTCTTTTCAATAGACAGCAATATTAGCCCCTATACAACAAGAAACATATAAAGAATATTTGGAATGTATTCATCGAGGTTATGAAATCTTCTCAGCTTCTCCACATGCACTGCACTTACTTTCTCATTCTAGGAAGAAAAAAATACTACATGCAGCAATGTAACTACATATTTCATAAAACAGATGTTTCTCCCCAAGCACTGTGTGGTAACTGTACAACATGTACTATATATATATATATATATATATATATATATATATATATATATATATATATATATATATATATACACATACACACACACACACACACACACACACACACACATACACACACATACACACACATACAGTATGTACTCCAGTCTCTACTGTGAAGAGCTTGACCATGCATCTGTGGCGACAGACAGGAATGCACACAGCATTTTAACATGATTTGTCAAGAAAGTGCCATTTCTGACAACTTGTGGCCAAATATGTTAATTGGCACTGATAACAAATAGAGTTAACTGATATACTTGACTAATCTTAGTTCACTAAAGACAAACATACACTGAAGGATTTTTTTTTTTCAAATTAAGGAACTTGTTCTCCACTTCCTCATGTAGAAAAGGGGGCAGATAACGCCCTTATCCAGAGCGACTTTCATTTTATCTCATTTTACACAACTGAGCAATTGAGGGTTAAGGGCCTTGCTCAGGGGCCCAGCAGAGGCAGCTTGTTGGACGTGGGATTTGAACTCATGACCCTTCGATCAGTAGTCCAGCACCTTAACCACTAGGCTACCACATCATTTAAAACACCTACACAATTGTCAATCATTCCACATTCTATTGTCTCTGGAATTATGGCACAGGGATTAAAATCAGCTCTAGTTCCTCCAGAAAACACCTAATGTTCCTGTGCACCTGAAAATGTTTCTGTAACCATGCTGTGGAAATGTGCCTATAAACCTCTTACCAATGGAGCCCACTGCTATCATAATAGTGAATAATAAAATAAGCACTCACTCCATGCTTGACTGTTTTGGCTGCATGAGCTGCTTTCTTCTTGGCATCATAATGTTGCAGTATGTCAATCACAGCCATGAAGTAGACTTCTTTTCGAGGAGAGTCTTAAAAACAATAAACAAAATACCAGCACCAATGAAAATTTCAGGAAATGAACCCGTGAGGGAATAGGAAGTTAGTCAGTTCCTTAATAAACAGGACCTACACTGTTAGTTCTGTTATTATTTTTAGTTAATGACTCGTTTGTTTCTTTGTATAGATGCACTGTTGCTCTGTTAAATGCTGCCAAATATAATTTTTAACATACATTCATTGGTCAACCTATTAGATATTTCTACCTCATAGCTACAATAACTGGCCATTCAGATGAACTTCTTACAAAAGCATTGTTTGCCATGTACACAGATTGCATTCCAAACATTACTGTACCAATGGTTTTGAACTAGGAAGTTGAATACTTATATGGCAAACATATGAGTTGATTGACATACAGTGCAATGTTTTAGTATGGTTACAGGAAATAAATAGGCACTGTTGGAACATTACTAGACCAAGATGATTGTTTATTGTTACTAACTACTGTATAAAATAACACAGCCTTTGTACAAAAGGTACAAGTGTAACTAGTTTCTATCTTCAGAGTAAAATTAAATCCTGAAATGATTTCCTGGATGTCGTTTATCAGCGATGCAATAATCAGAACCAGAATAGTATAGTAATTATAGTACTACTATAAGAATTATAGTAACCAGCAAAATAAAAAGCTAAGAATCAAAGTGTTGTTTTTTTTTTTTGGAGATGGGAATTATCATCGTCATGTTTTAGCAGGTACATTTAACATACTAAAAATGCGCACAAAACTAACATCACTACATATCACAAGAACAGAACGTTACTATCGCCACTCACTGTCATGGCTTTTTATTGCGTAGACATCAATAGTAGGGTCAAAGTCTCCTGGTGAAAGAGGTTTGGTGCTGTCCAGAGTGTTGCTGGGGCTGTCTGGAGGTGTTCCAACAATCCCTCCATCACTCTCGCCTTCATCATCTCCTTCATTATCCTCACTTTCCACTTCCTCTTGTTCTGCTCGCTCCACATCATGGATCCCCACCAACAGACTGTAATCCATCAGCTTCAGTTGTGCCAGGAACTACAACATAGCAAGATTAATAATAAAAAAAAAATGGCATGACTATTTGAAAAGTAGTTAAGAAAAATTACATTCTTCTTGGATGAGTGCATGTAGAAGGTATGAAAGAAAAAGAACAATGCGTTTACCTCCACATCCTTCCTCAGCTTCTCAAGAAATATTTTTTTATTTTCCTCATCAATATATATTTTCTGTCCATCGTTGATAAAGTCGTTATCCTTGTAGGTAGGCAGCTCCTTCGCCTTAAACCAAAAAAAAAAAAAAACAGAACACTCATTGTGCAAACGCACACTAACCTTATAAAGGTATGACACGTCTGCTTACTTAAAAGACAACTACTATTATAGAATAGTATTGAAGACACCGCTAAAATAAATCACATACCTTTATGAAGTGAGCAAAAATCTGCTTAAAACACAGCGACAATTACTAATAACAATGATCTGTAACAGTATGTTTAATGAAGCTCTACAAGCTGTTAAATTACTACTAGCTGTTAAATCTGTACACCTTCTTTCACACATTTTATCCTGTAACATAAAACAGCCACATTACCAAACCTTTATTTAAAGGTGCCCTTCCACACAAAACCGTTTTTACTTGGATTTTTTGATATGTGTTAGGTCCATATGTGTTTGTGTTGTGTCGTGAATTTAGTTCTAGCCACTGAAACGAAATAAGGGGAGAAATCAGGTCAGTTGGAAAAGCTGCTCAGTGTGACGTGGTAATGATTGAGCTCATTACTATTCATGAGCTCTCCCACTTGAGACCGCACCCCCAGAATTCGTGTAGCTCAGTGAGTTTCCTATACAGCAAGGATGGCTGAACGTCAACGGGCTTGTGAAGAAGCCATTCTGCCGCAATTCAAGGTGATTGTAAACAAATTTCCTCTAGCCTAGGCTACTTATTGCGCTGGGTGAATGAATAGTCATGCTCTCATATCCTTGTGGTTAGCCAATCGGAGCCAAGCAGCATAGCTCCTTTGAATATTCATGAGAACTGGCGCAAATCGAGCTGAGTCTTCCTGCAGGCTTTCTATACCACACTAGAATGGCTTGAAACAAGGTAACCAAGGCATTTTTTCCACAAATGAGGCATTTTTTACAGAGTCCATGGTAAACTTCAGACATTACCACAAAAGTAATGAAATAAGTGTGGCAGGGCATCTTTAATAAGTGCAATGCATGCTATATATTTAACTACCTCCCTAGAGGGAGCTGTGGAGTTATAAAAGACAGACCTTTTGCAGAACTTCCTATTCACAAACATTTTAGGGAAGTTAATATGAAGAAGTGGGCATTTTACTTCCTGATCACAATCTGATAAATGTAGACAAAGTACATTTAAAATAAATGCATAACTAACAACTACCTCTTATATAGAGTTATATAAAGAATGAGCGTGTATTAGATGTCAATTACAGTGACAAAATAGGTGTGTGTGTGTGTGTGATTGTTTTTTTAAATAATATACCATAGTGCAATAGGTAGAAGAGTGTAAGCAGCATAAACATCCTTAACACTGAATTAGAAAATCAGTGTTATCAGTTATATAGTGTCTGGAGTTTGCACAATGCAGCTTCTTATAGAAGAAACATCAACTTAAATGAGAGCTATCACACTAATCCTCGACATGTAGCCTACCGGAGTACTAAGCAGACAAGCCCATGACTAAATCTCCCTTTGGCTGCTATTAACACCAAGAAGGCAAGACACAACAGGTGCATTTTAATCAATAAGATTACAAGTTTGATAATTAAACTGACATTTCTTGCTGTAATGACAATGGCACTCTCCTCTGGGTTACACAAAGCATGAATAATAATTAAAAAAAAGGCCTGTTTAACTGGTATACTTAATAAAACCAGTCACTGCTGCTCAATGTTATAATTAATCACTGAAAAAAGAGTCTGTCAAGTCCTAATTTCTATGAACTGACTGTGTATTCAGTGTATAATGCCTGCTATTTGCATTTAAGATAGAACATGATAATCGAAAAGATAATAAAGTGCTAAATAACTGTAAAGTAATCAGTTTGTGCGAGTACACACTTTATATGGGGGGGGGGGTGTTTTTTGTCTTAAACAGAGAGTTTGGCATCAGTGAAGACCTTGCTCAACTCTATGAGAGCCCACGGATACAACAGGGATTAGATGTAATGTGTGTGGGAGAATAACAGGATTAAAATAGATGTCTGGTCTCCTTATGTTACCTCTGACCACCAGCAACCTGTTCATTGCACAACAAACTGAATCCTAGAACAGAGCTGGGTTTAAAATTTACCTTCTTCAAAAGCATGTTGAAATTTTCTATCCTCCCATTGATATTAACCACAGGAGCCCATTGGAATATTTATATATTTACTCTGAGAAACAAAACATGTAGATGTTAATAAAATGTTGATGCTGCCCTTTGTCCTTCCACTTTCATGAAAAGTATACATGAAAAAAGTCTACATGAGCTGAAACAGAGGTTGCTGATGCAGCTAAGCCAAGCTGCACATTAGTAACCTTGGTGAAAAACTGGCTAGTTTAGCCATGGTGTGTGTGGTTTTGAGTTAACTGTGACCGCTTTTATACTTCATCTGTATGCTTTGTCGTACTACATGTTATTTGAGCTTTTACCAGCAATTTGGAATTCTGCTGCGGACACATTCCCATACTGTGTATATTTATTAAGTCATATTTATTAAGTATGGACTCTTACAAATTTAACAACGTGTGTCCTTATGTTATTTTTCTGCTGTACGGTGTGTTGTCTGTTGATCTACTAAAATTCTGGGTTAGATAAAACAGTACAAATATAACTGGTAAAATGATACCTATATAATTATGTAAAGATACATAAATTTGAAATTATCTGGTTTTTGCAAGAGTTCTTTAATTCTTGGTTCCTGAATGGGTTTGAACACATTAAGACCCTTTAAGAGTTCTACATCGCACTAAATTTAACCTACTGTCAAAGGTTTCTATGGCAACAAAAGGAATAGACAAGTGCTACCAAACACAATACACAGTCCCCTGTAGCACTATCATGGCTCACTGGTTAAAGCTCTGGGCTTTTTCAAAGTTTGTGCTGTGACCGATGGGTCCTTGATCAAGATCTTCGACTCTTATCTGCTCAGCTTAATTGTAACTCGCTTTGGGTAAAAGCATTTGCTTAATTGTGTCTGTGCAAATCAACAGAACATTCCATCTTATTCTCTGAATTTGAACACTACACTAAACCTGTGACATGAACTAAAGAGTCCAAATAAACAAATCTAAGATTATAAAATATGTAGACTAAGATCTGACTACTCCAACCATATCAGACTTTACAGTAAGAGACTCTGTAATTCTCTGCAGGGTTGGAAGCACAAGCTATTCACTAAATATTAGCGAAAGCAGTATGTTGTACAACTCTATGAATGTGTATGTGTTTATTCTTCTTATAGATTAATGGCTCTTTATTTTCATATAGGGTGTCAATAATTCCACTCCAGAATAATTCAGAATTAAAAGGCAATAAATAAGTCTGTGTAATGGATTAAACGGCTAACTGTAACCCTTGCTGTAAATCTTCATCTCGAGTCTCTTCTCCTCTCGAGTTTTCTTCCAGTTACACTGGCCTCACTCATTAGCACTCTAGACATAGATTTCTATAATGCTGCTTTGTGACAATGACTTCTGCTAAATGGATAACGCTTTAATTTATAAATAGCAGCCCTTGCTATTCACATTTTCAAACTGAATCTGCTCAAAGGGTAATAACTAGAGCAGTAGGTTTATAAGAATTTAGTTTAACCACAGTCTCTCCCAGAACAAACCACAGGTTTTTTTTGGAATAGCAGCAATGTAATGAATAAAAACTGTAATAATGTTAACAGGAAAACACACATGTTTTTGACATACACTGGCACTATTGGCACCCTTGTTTGCAGTACCCCTGTGCAACCTCCTTTTCCCAACATAACAGCACTTGAGTATTGTCCCACAAACATTGGTGTCCTGCTAGAAATTCAAATGACATTCCAGTTGTAGTTTCTGGACAGAGGCAGACAGCAAGTTCACCTTCATCAAGTCCTTAGAGCATGCTAACAAAAGTCCCATGGTCTTTTGGGTGAATAAATGCCCAAGAACATTACAGATTATCCACAATGCTTAACAGAGGGGATTAGGTACTTTCCTATATAAACCACCCTTCCTTGCGTGGCAAAGCCAAATTGTTTGCTGCCAAAAACTTGTTTCCTTTATATCTGTCTATTCTGACCACAGAATCCAGTTCCAGTCAAAGTTCCAGCAGCATTCAGCAAACTCCAGACACTTAGTGGAAGGACACATTGCTGACAAATAAAATTATTTCTTCTGGCACGTCTTCCAACAAAAAATGTTATTATGGAGGTGGTATCTACTTGTACATTTGGGGACCTAATAACTTCAATACTACAATCTTCTCTAAATCTGTGATGCTTCAATACATTTTTGTATCTGCCATATGGGGAGTATATGCAGAACACTTGCATCTACTTGCAGGCAGGTTTATGATTGCCACATCTAACATCTTAATTACAGCACTAACAGTGGTTAAGGGGATTTTCAAGCATGTAGCTTTTTTATAGCAATTGCCTCATGTATATTTGTCAACACAGACATTCATCAACATGGGTTTAATTATAAAATACATAAATCAAATAAAGGGAATCTTTATTTATTCCCCAGTAAAACAGGAAGTCATGGATGGCTGCTGGGTGAGTTCATAAACACTCAGCAAAATATAAATGCTAACATATTATAATTACATGCTGTTCAGAACAAAACTCATGATTTTGTTAAACGAAAATTCTTGATAAGGGCTTAGAATTTCTTAAAATGAACTCTGCAAATCTAACTTCAATTAAAGGTCACATTTCTCATATTATTCACTGTGTGATTAAGCATAAAAACAAAAAAAAAAGCTGTTAAAAAAAATCACCAAGATGCTGTCCACAATCTAAAGCTAAAGCTGGGAATGTACTTTCCTGCAAGTCGCAATTTGGGGTTTGATGATAATAATCATAAAAAAAAAAAAAAGCATCTATAGGAACAATCCAAATTGGCGCAAGAAAACAAGATCACCAGCAAGAAGCATTCACGGACAAACTAAGGAAAGAACCTATATTTTAGCTCCAGACTAAAGAGCAAAGTTGAGCCCATTTCTTTTCCCACTAGTTACAAGTCAAAGGCAATACATCTTAATTTAATGTTTTACGAATCAGTTCAAACTTAATGTAATGTAGCGGGTGCTGTGATTAAGAATTCTGCATTGCTTGTCTTACTATGCAACACTTTTCTGCATTTGATCATGCTTACATTACTTAAGAAAAACATCATAAAGAAAAAGTGATCATCTCTGAAAGCTTTGCTGGTAAAGTATAACAATAAAGAAAATGAGTAAAAATACTGTAAGTATATAAATACACCGAATATGAACTGCATTCTGCTTTAACAGAAACATTACCTTCTCCTTGTCACTTGCTTCCCTAGCAACAGTAGATCCCTTAAAAAAGAAAAAAAATCGTGTCAGTTAATAGTTTAGTCATGAGGAAATAATTTAAAAAAGTTATCACTCTTCACTTCCCTTCACATACCTTCAAGTCATATTTCTTATAGACAGACAGACGATGGCTGAAGACATTGCGTGTGACAATCATATAGGTTTCATCTCCATCTACAGTGATGCGGTACATGCCCAAAAACTGTGGCAGCAGGGTGGTACCGTGACATTCCACAATAAACTACAAGACCGAAAACACAGCTAATGAAAAAGCTTAATCGATATGACTAATGAGTATAGTGCAACACTTAACAATACATTTTATTTTCACAGTCCCTTTTCATTCTCAAGGGCACTACAGTTCATGCAAAATGAGAAATAATGAAAAGTAAAGCAAGTAACATGAGAAGTGATAGTGCTTAGTTTTTATTTTACTTAGTTCTTAAAAGAGAACAGAAGTGAGTGATAGAGGAAATGATTTCCAGAGCCTGGAGGCCACGGAGCTGAAAGATCTGTCGCCTCAACACAGACCAGATCGGCTTAAGGAACAATCAGTAGATTTATGAAATATTTGAACATGAACAAGCTGCAGTCTATCGGAAAGGTGGTCTAAATGTGGGTCTCAATGATTGTGTGCGCAACAAAGAAGTTATAATAATACACCATTAAAGACCTTTAATATGTATTTACATGTGTAATACAGCATTAAGTAGGTTCAGGGTGTACGTGCCATGTGTGAGTGAATACCTGGTGATATTTTTTAAGGATGTTGTGCATCTCTGCTACGTCCTCACTGCTGATGGTCTTAATGACGTATCTCTTGTCATAGGAGGTGTGAAAGCGGGCACCGCTACGGCCTTGAGCCTCGCTAACAAGAGGTGCGCTGCGGGTCAGAGAGTTCTACACACAATATACGGAAACAAACATGTCAGCTTCAACACTTGCCCAAAGCACTGCAAATCTCCATATTTAATACATTTTATTCAGCTCACTGGCTAATTATTACATCCACATAGAGCTAAAAGAGGTGTGAAAAAATCAGTCCTGTGTTTTCTCTTAGAATGAAAACAGAGTCAGACTGTAGTGAGAGCATGTGATCAGTTATAAAGTAAATGTGAAACAGCCTGAGGTTGTTAATTGACTTTTTTTTTTTAGTTTAGCCTTACGAAGAAAAAAATCTGAAGTCTATTCAAAAGTAGCCCAAGCACAGGCTACTTATACTCGTATGCAAAGGTTTAGGAACCCCTGATAATTTCCATGATTTTCGTTTATAAATATTTGGGTGTTTGGATCAGGTTTATTGGATCTGGTTTATTGGATTAACAGAAAATGTGCAATATGCAGCAAACCAAAATTAGACAGGTGCATAAATTTTGCCATTTTGTTGATTTGAATACCTGTAACCATCAAACCTAACTGAACTGGAGATGTTTTATAAGGAGGAATGGTCCAAAATACATTCATCCAGAATCCAGAGGCTATACAGGTTATAGGAAGCGTCTAGAGGCTGTTAGTTCTGCTAAAGGAGGCTCTACTAAATATTGATGGAATTTTTCTGTTGGGGTGCCCAAATTTATGCACCTGTCTAATTTCATTTTGATGCATATTGCGCATTTTCTGTTAATCCAATAAACCTCATTTCACTACTGAAATATTACTGTGTCCTTCAGTTATTTGATAGATCAAAATGAAATTGCTGATCCAAACACCCAAATATTTATAAATGAAAATCATGGAAATTGTCAGGGGTTTCTAAACTTGCATACGACTGTACATCACTAGGATATATAATTTTCTCTTTCTGGAAAAACTAAATCCCTCCCCTTTGCTTAAAGTATACCTCAATTATCACTGTTCACCAATAAGAACAATGTTTTCCTTCATGTGGGAGCCACACAGGAAATGATATTAAAAGCACTGGTTGTGTGTGGGCGCCTGAGATGTAAAAGGATCACCCTGAAATTACACAGTCATTATGTGGAATAAATTGTCCACTTTACGCCAACAGATTGAGGGGTTAAAGACTACATTACCACTCATTAATCATGGGTTTTTCCTTCAACGAGGACTGAATCAACCCATTTGATATGAACAGCCCACTGTTTGAAATATGAATGTAACGCCCAGTATGACAGCTGTATTACACCTGGTTAAATCACATGCCACATTAAAAATAACCAACTGGCTTGTTTGTAAAGATGTTATTGAAAATGGCAGGTTTATTAGAGTTTCACACTGATGCATGCAGATACAGGGGTTGGACATAATAATGTGAACACCAATGAAATATGTAACATTTCTTTATTAATAAGGTGTTTGCAGTCAATACAGCTTCCAGCTTTCTTGGAATAGAAACTTCTGAATAACTTCTAGTGGAATTCTGTACCATTCATCCAGCAGAATAACGTCTATTTGCTTTAGCGAGGTTGGAGCAGGGAAGCTGCTTCTACACTTCTCTCCAAAACTTCCCGCATTGGTTTGATGGCCAGGGCAGATGTTGAAGTTCATACTGGTGCTCAAAAAAAAAACACTGTTTTGGTTGTTTTAACTGTTTGTCTTCATTGTTTGGAAACAACATTTGGACCTAGGATGCACCTGATCACTAATGCCCCTTTTCCACCAAGGCAGTTTGAGTGCTGGTTTGGAGCCGCAGCCTAATTTAAAATCAGTTCTCTCTTTTTTGACACCCAAAGCACCGGCTCTGAACCAGGAAAAGTGGTTCTTAAGTAGAACCAAAACATTGCTGGTCTAGACTTAAGAACCGCTTGCGTCAGGGGCTGGGTTACTGTAACCAACAGGACAAAAGAGAACGTCGTTAGCGCCATTTTTATATAATTTTAAGTTAGGATTTGCCGTGTTTAGATGCCAGTGTTGGTTCACAAACCATGAGCATTAACAGTAAAGCAACATCCATCATTGTTGTGTTTGTCGTATAACTTTGTATACAGTGACGCAAGTCTTGGCTCTGTGATGGCTCTCTAGGCCATGGAAAGGCAAACCGGTTCTTGGAACCAACTTTGAACCAGCACCAGCACTAGCTCTGAACCAGCACCCGGTTCTTTCTGGTGGAAAGGGGGCACTAGAGATCTAAATACTTGCTGGCAGCAACACGACCATGTAGGCTAATTGTGGAGCCAGAAGAATTCCAAAATATAGCTGCCCAAATCTTCACAGATCCACCCCCATGTTTGACAGCTGGAATCAAATCAAATCAAATCAAGACAGTTGTATCTTTCCTTGGGGGTTCTCCATACATAAACACTACCTTCTGTTGGGAATAACATGAATGATGATTCATCAGACCATATCACTAGTTTCCAGTCTTCAGCTGTCAAGGTTCTATGATCATGACACCATGTTTTTCTTATATTTGCATTGGTGTCTGTGATTAATGGTTTAGCAACTGCAACTCTTCCATGGATATTGGCTTTATGAAGTTCTCTGTGGACTGTTTTTGTGGAAACAGGGTCTTTAAGGTGGTTATTAAGTTCTGCTGTCAATTTTGCTGCAGTAGTTCTGTGTTGTTTGGACACAATCCTTCCTTTATTTGACTATCCATATCAAAATGGTTTGATTTTGGTTCAGTGGTCTTCTTAGCTGCTGAAGTCCTGCCATGCTTTGTATACGTAGTCATAATCACGGTGATTGTTGCTCTTGAAACACCAAAGAGTTGGACTGTAAAGGTTGCAGATGCTCCTGCTAAATGGGCTCTACCAATCGGTCTCCTTTGGAAGTCTGACAAGTCACCAATTTCAACAAAGTCTTAAACTAACCACTGCTGAGCACAACTTGTTTTATACTGACATACAACCTAGACAAACTATATCAACAAAAAATAAATATATGAAATTCACAACATTTATTTTTTCCACAGTAGCCCACACAAGTCATATTAACCCCATAACAATACCTCCGTGAAGTTGGCACCCCATAAAAAGAAATAATCACCAAAACTATGCCATTCCTTTGTGCTGATTTGTGCCGCAAAAACGAACGTTTGTGCTGGTTTGGTGTTTGAGATATTAAACATTATTTTTTGACCATGTGACGTCACTTCGCCACGTCACTTCGCCACCCCACATCGCCCAAATCGCTCAAAACCGGCTTAGTTAGTTTGTGCTCGATTTGTGCCCATTTGTGCCTTTAAAACAAACACTGTATCTGTTTTCCTTCCTGAGACACTGTATAACCAAAATATTTTCGGGAACTGTGACGTCACTCTCCAACCCAGTTCGTCTAAATCACACAAAACTGGTGTCATTCGTTTGTGCTCGATTTGTGCCGGTTTGTGCCGTTGAAATGAAGTATGTTTATAAAGTATATTTCCCCTTCTTAGAAATAACAAAAACAATTTGGAGCTGTGACGTCACTCTCCACACCTTGCCGTCCAAATCTCTCCAAACCGGTGGCGTTCGTTTGTGCTCGATTTGTGCCGGTTCGCGCTGCTAAAATAAACATTGAATCTTATTCCCTTCCTTAGAAATAACAAATACAATACGGGACAGTGACGTCACTCTCCCATACATGCTTTTGTTGCCATAAAATATGCATTGCTGTGCATACAAGCTTCGTTTGTCATGGCATAAAATGTTATACCATTACGTTCGTTTTTGCGGCACAAATCAGCACAAACGAATGGCATAGTTTTGGTGATTATTTCTTTTTATGGGGTGCCAACTTCACGGAGGTCATAACAATGGGTGTTCACAGTATTTTGTTCAACCTTTGTATTTACTTTTGCCTTGTTTATAATATAGATATTTTTTCAGGTGTTGATAAAGCTGGAACAACTTAAGTAATAATGAAGAGTGTAGTGTACTGGAACACTTAAAAATAGGGCCTTTTTAATCTTATCAAGTCCAAAGACAATTTTACAGCCATTTCTTATCTGTCTTCGAAACATCATCTTTTTTGACCAATTTCTAGTATTCAGGTCTCTAATCATTCAAATTCTTTTAATACAGGCAGACCTAAACAGTGGGCAAAGCATAGAAATAATTTTGTTTTTGCATTACAAAGACTTGACTTGACGATATCTGAATATTCTATGAGGAAATGCTCTAGACTCAGTTCATTTCATAAATTGAAAAAGCACACATGGCCATAAACCATCTACTATCACAGAAGAAGGAAATTTAAGTAGCATGGCAGATGAGCAAATACAGGTCTTTTCTAGTAGCTTTTCTAGTAGAAAACTTAATATAACGCAGTGAATATATATTGCACTGAAATGCTCATTGTGTCCCAGTGCTTAAAAGTATGTGTTTCTGCAGGAAACTGGTGCACAGAGTTATGACCTTAAAGCTTGACCTTCAGTGTCTCAGGCTGTGACTAGATTACTGATGGTAACCATAATGTACTCAGAAAAGTGTATCTGGATAATGTGGATCTGGATAATGTATCATCAAAGACCCTGTTGCTAACTTAATTACAAGAGTATGCACATACCTGAAAGTCCTGGTCATCAATGCTAAACCTTTCTCTCAAGTTACGGAAAACAAGAGGACAATACTCCTTGAATTTAAAGTGACTTGGCATATTCTCCCTAAAAGGAAGAATGATAACACCATTAAAAAACAAAATTAAGTGTATGTAACACCATAAAAACGTGTCTCTAAATCAGAGCACAAATTGAAATTAAAAACAGTCAATTTAACTCACTTGTTAAACAAGTGGTTGTCCACCTTGATCTTCGAATAAGCCTTGAAGTCATCAGGCATAAGCATGATGGGGATTTGAACATGACTCAATTCATTTATCTAAGAAGGCAAAAACACAACACAAACACTTTAAATCATTGGATTTTGATCAACTTTACTAAGATTTTGTCATAATAAATGGTAATGCGTTTTTATAACACAATGTTAAATGATGTCATGTCATAACCTATTTTTCGTTTAGATTTTTATATACAAATCTATTTTGTAATGGGTAAAAATGTGGACAAAGATAAAACAAATCAAAGTAATTAAATTAGTAAATATTAATACATTAAATATGTAATATCAAATATTCCTCAGCTCCAGTTATATATAGGACATCCCATGGAACTTGGTTACTTTGCTTTGCTAGCAAGGTTACTTTACGTTTGCAAGCTGATGCATTCACTATATGGCCAAAGGTTTGAAGACACATGAACATAACACGCATATGTGGGTCACAAAGCTGTCTGTTGCCACAGAGGTCCAATCACACAATTGTACAGGATTGTCTTTGTCCTCTGTTCCAGCATGACAACACCACTGTGCACAAAGAGAGGTCAATGAAGAATGAAGACATGGTTTGCAAACTCCCTGGGTTCCTTGTTGGATATCAGTACCTGATCTCACCGATGCTCTTATGACTGAATGCACAAATCCCAATAAACACACTCCAAAATAAAGTGGAAAGCCTTCCCACAGAAATCAAGGTTGTTCAAAATCAGCATAGTGGGAAATAAATATTGACTTGAATTCAAAAACACAGAGGTTTGCAAAATTCTGCCCATACATACTGAAGTTTATAGAACACAATTACCAAAAAAAATTACTTCCATTTTTCCTGTTGCTGAGGTGATGTATGATCCCACTGAAGAAAAAAAAGACATTATTTTCTCACCTGAAAGAATGTTCAGGTAGCATCTTCACATTTTCCCCCTAGTGGGTAATAAACTGTGGTACAGTAGATATTACCACTTGACCTTGGACAGGTAAAAACCTGTCCATATTTTTCTGGTACAGACCAAGTAAGAGTAAGAGTAAGTAAGTCAGAGACAAGTGAGTAAAGCAAACAAATTTGCATTATATTTAGACTAAAGCAAACATTGCTTCTACACCGCTGGGCAGTTTATCATCTATCTAAAGTTTAACATGGATAACAATGGTGCTGGAAAAGGTATATAGACCAACCTCCAACAACTGCAGCATTGTTAAAGCCTGTAGCATGCTCATGTCTATCAGAACCATGATATTCCTCTATCTGTCAGCTCAGGCTTTATCAGAGGACAATTTACAAATCAAGAACTGGAGTCCTGAAACCCCCCACAGACAGACAGACAGACAGACAGACAGACAGACAGACACACACACACACACACACACACACACACACAGTGTAAAGTGACAGGCACAATGACAATGTGAGTGATGATTCCACCAGAAGGATAGTCAGAAGGCGATGTCTCCGTTTAAACAATGCACCATTTTACTATTAAAAAAAAATGTATTCCTTGTGGAACTACAACCAGCGTTCCACAATATCTTCCACAATAAGATCACAGTGCTCCAGGCAATGAAAAGTTGTAAAAATGTGACAGAATTTCAGTACTTGTGCGGAAATGTATGTGACTCAGTGGATCGGTCACGTTCTACTTAGTGGAAAAGTAAAGAACCTTCTTTAAGAAATCGTTTAAAGGTCTCATACAGTAGATAATACTAAATCAGCTACTTTGTGCACAATTTATTCTTTCCTATAATCCAAATCATCCTCAGGTATCGACTCGATAATTGCCTAAATATGATGTGTTCTGAAATTTTGCTGTTAAAAAACCCTCAGAAGTCATCTGTCCACCAAAAATCTCACAACGTGTTTCCTTCTCACATTTTTTCTATCACAATATAACAACTGAACCAACCAGCTTCTGATATTTTTTTTCTGCAGCGTATACAAGACCAACATTATGGATATCAGGTCACCTGATATCACACTTTTCCCCAACCCCAAAGGCACTGGTGATACTATAGTATCAACAATACTTAAGGAAGATGGCATAATACCAAACATTTCAAAAGCCCACTGTTCAGAATTCAACACTGTCCACATTGATGACCTCCTCCACCCCCATAATACTTTAAAGGGTCTACAATAACAGTGGACTCAGGTCCATGACAAATTCCTGTGTATGCCTGTGTAGGGCAATAGAGCTCTCATGTGTCACTGGAAAGAATTAATGTACATTTGGTTGGCCCTTCAGTGCTAGATTTAGGTGGATAAGTCATAGAACAGGCCAATGATTTCCAAGAAGTGTCTATTTGTAGGTCATAATGCTAAGGCAGACACTAACAATAGAAACTGTGTGAACTTTTGCAGGGCATCAACACCACTGTCAGACCTCTATTTTTTTGAAAATCTAATTAAACCCGGTTTTGCACTTTTACCACCGCTAACATTTCCTCAACATGTTGTGAAGCTCTTTTATTCCTCACTTCAGGAATAGGTAATAACTGGGACAGCATTGTTCATTTCAGTATTTTGTCTAGTTTAACACAATTTAAGAATCATTACTTGACTGAGATACTTCAATAAAAATGCAGGACATATAAAATCATAAAATGAAAACATTGATCTCTGTTGGTGAAAGTACAGAAAGCTGGGATTAAAACAGGCACAGCAGAAAAAAGACATGGGATGGCATCATTAGCAAAGTGTGTACCTATCGTTAGGTATTACAACATTGGCCTTTAATTTAATCTACCTGTTTAATGTAAAATCATCTGCTAAGAGCACCCTACTGATATGTCATATATAAACTCATATAAAAAGTTCAGATAACCAAGTTTAATTCATTAATATCAGAAAAAGCACTCTGCGAGTGGGGAATATTAATCACATCTTGTGACAACATGTAGGGCCAGGGAAAGGTAAGAATTTACTACAAGATGTGAAATGAATTAAATGAATATCTATTGATGCTTATAATGCTTACAATCAGGTACACCTCAGGAATAAGTAGCATAGAGTATAGTGAAAGTATGTCTAGCTAAATCTGAGACCTTGAACTTTTGAGAAAAATTGAACACATCAAGTTGAATCACCGGGAGGAGAGTGTGTAAAGTGAAAGTGTCTAATGACAGGAGTCACTGATTCAAATTAGTCAGTGAAAACATATCGGTATTTATGGAGAATTTTACTATCAGTGGATCTCTAGTTTATTGGCCTGCAGCTATGTTCCACTTCATTTCAGCACCGTAGTGCAAACTCAGCATTTATCTCTCTACACATATCTTGTGCGCCACGTTTCATACGACCACTTCCTGTTTGTCTCCATGGCAGCAGAGTCAAGTCTTCCTGCTCTTGATGTCAACAGTACAGGAAACCAAACGCACAGGGTGCATATATATCTGAGCAAGATATGTGCTAAAATATAAACTAGAGTTTGAAATGCAACTACTTTGTACATCATATTAACGTAAACTCTTAATGCACACACACCACAGAGGTGTTTAGAATAATAAGAAAAGCTAACACTGTAAAATAACACACACAAAGTATGACACACAAACACACAAAATGCTGTCATTTTAAACAGGAATTCTGTTAAAAATGTAAAAGATAAAGTGTCAAAAAGGTACACAAGAACCTTCCCCAAGGAGGATTTTACTAAAGTTCTCAAATAGGCAGAGCTTTCCGATGCTTCTCCTAACTACCTGTTTAAGGCTTCATAAACAAAAGGTACACTTTATCTTCACTAATCACATTTCAGCAATGGGCTTTTATCAACATATGTGCTGGAAATGATGTAGTGTAATGAATATAATAAATTGCATGTACAGTATTTCTACACATAAAAAAATGTTTTGTGCACAGTTTTAGTAATACCCTTGTTAATGCGCTCGTTATTACAGGCAGTAACTTGCATAGGCTGATTCAGAAGCAAAATATCATTCTTCTTACAAATTCAGTGACACTGTTGGACAGGTTTACTCAAGGTGACAGATACAAAAAGACTGTGTCCAGTCGGTCATTTTTTGGTTTGTAGGATGTCCACACTTTGATGACTTTCCTACAAAATAAACTGACACATCTGCGCATCTTAAACTGCTCCATCATGAAAACTGTAATAAATATAGCTAATCCGTTTCTCCACAATGTCGGACATAAAGAATATGTTTTTTGGCGATAAGACAGGCTGGCTCTTCACCAAGCATGAGGACACTTGTTATCTCTTCTGTCTAGAAAACTAAATTTACAAAGGAAAAAACTCTTCAAATTGTCTATGGACTTTCAGACAAACAGTTTTGTTCCTTTTTGAAAGGGCCCCTTTTATAGATCCTACTTGTGTTTGGTTGCATGTTATTATTTTATTGTTGATCTGTGCAGAAAAAGAGAGCGGGGTTGTGTAGATCTTGATGCTATTTAAAGATTTGTAATTACCTGTTAATTAAGCACCATTTTGGCCTTCAGAAATTTTAGGCAGATAGCCATTAATAGCCATTAACACCCTCCACTTGAGTATCAGTGGCTACGAGTGAATCTGGATGGAGTCTGGATGAAAACCTTTATTCTCTCTCTCACACTTTCAGCGTGAAGCAATAAAAAATTACATTATAGTTCACTTTGGATAAAAAAGAAAAAAAAAAAACCCTTGACCCAATAAACGATTTTTCCATTCATTTCGGATGAGCCGTAATTATATACGTAACAGGCTGATGTTTTATCGCATCTATCCATAAGTGGTATTTGCTTTGTAATTAAGAAACTTTAAATCCCCAAGTAAATAAATGAAATACTGCTCCACACATATCAGTTTGTTTTTTATATCAATACCTGCACCATTCAATGGATAATGAGTAAGCTATTCTTCAAGTTCAAAAGAACCTAGCAAAACATAGTATGTGTTTGTGTAACCTAATGGACTTTCGCTTTTCTGGAAGGAGGCCAATGCGCAAAGCCCAAAGGTCGAGTATGAGACTTTTTCTTTGTCTTCCATCATCCATCAAAAAGGCGAGCAGTAAGACATTTTTGCTGTAAATACAGATGTTGGATGTTATGCAACACTTGCATTTAATAATTTAAGGCCTATTGTTTAGTCTTTTGCCTAAAAGAAAGTCTTGCAGCAGGCTTTTGTGTTAGTCTTGCCAAAATGTAGCATGAACCAAAACTTAAAAACAGTTTGCAGAGTAGAAAAAAATCTAATGTACAGCATCATTTATGATAGTACTCAGTTCTGCGTTATGAACGATAACCAAACAGTGTGATAACAGCGTTGAAATTTATATACTCAGTAGCAGCCAATAATATGGCTGCAACACAATTCATAAACATGTAGATACAAATCTTCACATCAATGTTAATGTTAACCTCAGAAAAATGTGATCTCAGTGAGTTTGACCGTGTCATCATTGGTGCCACATGACATGGTATAATTAAGTCGGGAACTACTGATGATAATGCAACAGTCTCTACATTTTACAAAAAAATAAATAAATAAATAAATAAAAAGGGCATCCTGTGACTGGCAGTTCTAAAAAAAAAAGTCTTTTTTGATACGAGAGCAGAATAACCAGACTGCATTAATGAACAGATGTATAGGTGTTTCTAATAAAGCGGCAGATGTGTGTATATTTTAAAGCTACATTTGATTTTGCAAGCAACAAACTGAACGTGGGTTTTCTCGGTTTTATGCAATAAGGAAATTTTCTAAACAATCAATTCCAGTAAATTCCCTGCACCAGTCAGAAATGGCTTGTCTGAGATCAGCAGTCTATACCATCCTAACATTCTCTACCCACTTGTGTCTGACTCTCTTAAACCCTGCTTTGAAGCAAATGAAAGAAAAAAGAAAGTTACAACTGTTTCAGCTTCTAGCACAGATAAATCAGCAGAACAACCAGGAGTCTAGCAAGCTGCATTGTTACTAAAAGAAATAGCAGTGAAATTACGCCTTGTGTTTGCATAAACATATCAAAGTAGAAATACATGAATGCGTAATCTTTTTCCTCTTTAAAGCAACAAAGAAACCATACTAACAACATGTGGGGGGGAAAAAGCAGATAAGCTAATTCATTAGCCAGAAACAGTGCAAAAAATAGGAATAAAAAAAACAACACAGTTCATATAGCTTCATTACATGGCATTTCTGCAGAAGTATTACTTTGTCCTTTGGCTCAGTCACCTCCAAAAATATTGGAACAGCAAGGACAATTTGGTTGACAAGATAATTTTAGCTTTCACTTCTTGATTTTTCACATCCTAAATGTCTTAAACAGCTTATGATAAGTTGTTTCATCTATGTTTGAATTTGATATTAGTTTCTAGGCAGCCAAAGTATAGAAGCGTTCACCTGCCTAGTGCACAATGACACAAATAGCCGGCTACAAAAAGTTAATATCCGACTTTCCGGCTCCGCCAATAAGCAACCCAATAATTAAAACAACCTCTTATTATGGAGCCAAATTTACTACTTAATTGAGGGATCTGTTTACTGGTTTTTGTATTTTGTGGTGGCTAATATCTTTTTTAAAGAGAAGTTAAACATTTTTGGAAGTTCCATACTCCATACTCCAGTTCTGTATCATGTATAGCAACTTCGGACTGATTTCTAATACAAGCTAATGTAAACCTGACTATTTTGCCCAATGCTGGCTATTTCTAGAAGCTACTTATGCAATCCAGACACACGGGGCATCCCTCATGCCGGAAAAGACTGTCTGGGAATCATGGGAACGAAGAAGAAAAACAGATTACGAGGGAGCAACAAAAACAGCTTAACTCTCACTACACACTAAACTACCCAAAGCATTTGATCACTTTATCTCCCTGTTGTATTTAGGCTGGTGTTCGTACACCTCCATAAAAAAATGCTTTTACTATGAAAATGCATTTTAACTGCAAGGATCAATAAGATGTCATTTAGGATTTAGCATTTTCACGTCGTGTTTCAACCAACACAATTAGTGTTTAAAGCCCCAGGAGATGTGATTCAAGATCTGTAAATAAGTAAACATTTAGCAACAGTGGATTAAATAAATGTATCCCACTAACTTGAATTTACTTATTAAATTAATTAACAAATCAAAAATCAGTCAGATCATATAAGGACTGAATGTAGTGTCTCCCCAGCAATGTAACAAACTTGTCAACGGTGCTAGATCTAATAGAATATTTAGTGTCCTTTGTCTATACTGAATTAATATACAAGATTAAAGATCTACTGCATTATGGATATGATGATCTAGCAAAGACTAAAGCTACTTTATTTATTCCCTCATCCCCTGCACTAGGTCAAAATTCTCAGTGTTCTTCCTCATCAGTGACCCATCATCTTGCAATTTCCCATCAAATTCATTCTGACCCTATAATTACTGGGGTTGATACGTCTGCGTTTACTTCACAGCACGGTTTACATGCTTGTGTCTACGTCTATCTATGTATACACAGCAAACCGTATGTCTGAAGCTTTTTCAGCAACCGCTGCCGTGTTGTATAAAAGGGCAGTAGTTATGAATAGGTGTGAACTAAAACACTATATAGCCACAAGATGTTCAAAATGACCAAAATGGAAATACAGAAAACCCTCAAGGTTATTTTATAATCAAAATTCAGCAGGCTTCATCCTCCTCATGTATTGCTACTACTTATTTGTCTAATTTTTTTATCCATAGCGAGTAAGAACACACAACAGCATGCATAATTCATCAGGGTGATAGAAGGTGGGCAATGAAAGAGCACTAAAGGATCACTAAAATGAGGGTGCAAGAAAACAGCTACAGTCACCGGCATCCGTGCCAAGACAGCGCGAAAAATGTGTGTTAAATGATGCCATCTTCAAGAGATAAATAAAGCTTTGTATTTCAGTCCATAAGGCATTTTACTCTCCAAATTCTTAAACTCCCACTTTGCAAGACATCCAGAAACATCAATGCTAAACTGTAGTACAACTCATTTCTGTCAAGAAAGACAAAAATATCATATAAATCATGTTTTTTTTTTTTAAATCCATAAAAAAAGCATTCTAATAATTCAGTGACCTCTTGTTAACAAAATAAAATGCTGAGAGGAGGAATAAACATCTGCCAGTTGAATAAATTGTAAATGCTAATCAGTACAAACAATGCTAGCACAGCTACATAATTATGGAGTATATTCACCGAGTTGCCTTTTTATGAAGCACTTTACTATGCTTGAAGAACACTTTCAGTAAGATGAAGAGCTCATTCATATCAAAAGGACTTAAAAACATTTACCATGGGGAACGTTTCAAAAACACACAAACACATTGCATATAGTTTAAAAATACACAATTTAAAATATTAAACTTAAACACTAGCTATAGATTGAGCATTATAAAACTCATCGGTGTTAAATGACATACAGGAAACACTTTGGTAAGAAATAATGCACCAAAATGCCCTTACAGGAAACCATATGCTTACTCATTTGTGCTTGGAACTAATATAAAAAGAGGACATGAAATACTCAGTAAACTTACCAGAAGTCATAGGGACCTGTGCTCTAATGTTTTCAGTGTGATTAAGAATTTAAGTTTTAATTATTACTTTTATTAAGTATTCAATTAATTACTTAAACACAAACATTTAAACCGTTTTTTTTAAAACCCTGAGGTATTGACTGTACCTCAGATAAAAGACTTCCCTTTTTAGAATACAAATACTGTAAGTAGTGTTTATATAGTAAAACCCACTCTAATGGACACACTGTACCAGATACTGTGGTAAAATAAGATCAAAATCTTTAAACTATGTAACGTGACATCCAAAAAAGCGCTAACTACGACTATGCCTGAATCCAACATACCTTGCTACTATATATGCTAAATTTATTATGGCTATAGTTTACAGACGAATACATTTGAAGTTGATTGAACTTTATGATTATATATCTGTAGTGTTCAGAGTAAATCGAACATCTCAGAGTGCTTTGTTGGTTGCTAGGTAACAGATGCAAAATTGATTATTGACTAGTATGGGAGAGATAAAAGTGGTGATGATGTGAAAAAATCAAATATGAATCCTCAGGTAAGATATGATTTGCTTGATATTTGATTCACTAAAAGGTATTTGATCTTATCAAAGGACTACCACAGCCTGTAACACAGCCACAGGTGGATGGATAGCTGCTCAGAAATCAGCTGTATAGGACACACAGAGCTGCAGGTAGAGGCTGAAACACTTTCACAAGTTGCAGCAAGAGAAACCATAACTGCAGGTAATTTATGAACTTATAAAATAGTGTATAAAGAACTGACTGCTGAATAATGATTTACACGTGAGAATTATAAGCACTCTTTTGAAGCAAGCTATATGATGTGTTATAAACTTGTCACAGACATGTTACTAGCCTTTTATTGACATTAAAATCTGAAAATTATGATTTCATTTTTACATTTAGAAACAAATGATCAATTTGTTAGTATGTGTGGAACACTATGTGCTTTTCATTAAAGATTTGATACCTCAATTGAGTCATTCATAAAACATCTTACATATACATAATATAACCTATTTTTTTTGATCATTAATTCAGCTGACCTAAACAAAAAAGCTCAGGCAAGCATTGTGATCCATCCAAATCAGAACTAACAACTCAGTAATCATGTATATAGACAAAAAAAATATTTTTTTAGCTTAAGAACACACATTTTAAATCAGTAGGCTGGTTTTTCTACGATAAACAAAAGTAAAATAGTGCATGCTGAGAATGAGAAGAAGGAGAGCGCGCCGAGAAGCTCTATGTTATTAATAATGCTTACACTATGTATTTATCATTATACAACAAAATGACCCATCACGAAACCAAATGCTAACAGTCATAGTCTCTGCTAAAAATACTGATTCGTTTGTAACTGATCTGTGGATAAGAATAGAACAGCAGATAAAATTGCACCTAGAATGTGTTGCTGGGGTGCAAAAATAAATTCTCAGCAATGTCTAAAGAAACTAATTTTGGACACCCGAATACCCAATTCTGAGGAGAATTGCCTGCCTAGTTCAAGGATGGAAATCTATGCTAACTCTTATAAACCACTGTTTAGAACAATAGTAAGCAGAAAACCTGAATGCAAATGACCACAAGTTCTATCACCACTGACATTTACAATATACAGTGCATTTGCCTTTTATTATCTACCTGTTCATTATCGTAACCTGATCAAGTTCCTTACTCCAGTGGTTCTCATCCCTCTTTGTGTCTGATTCGGACTCCCTAAAAATTTCTTCCCCGGTTCAGATTCCCGAAATCATACCATAACCTCGGTTTTCCACTAAGGATGCATGAACTGCAATGAAAAACTGTGTAACTTGTTTGTGTAATCTGCTCTTGGTGTGTAATCATGTTACATCACTACCTCATGCTGACACGTCTAACACGTTCTTACAAGTGTGGAGTAAAAAATGGTCAACAAACACACAGAAGAACATGGCATTGCTTGACCAGAAGTAAACAAATAAAACCATGCAACAACTGCCAAACTTTCTAGATCATTCATGTCTTTTTCTATCACCTTCAGCACTGAATGAAAATGTCAACAAACCAGATTCATTGTAAAACACTTCACAGAACACTTTTCCGTAGAAATCAGAACAATTAAGGGATTATATTATATGTCATTTGATGTGGGAAGACTTGGAAACACCAGCTTGTACTGTGTGTATGTATTCCTGTTGCATGGAACGACACGACAGCATCAACTATCCAAAACAGGAAGCATCACACAACCACAACAGTTTCTAGTTAGCAACTTAATAATAACATATAAAACTCATTAATCTGTTACAGTAGAGTCCCTGATGATTCAGTACTTACCGAGTGGTTGACTCCCCACATCAGTACACTAAGCAGAGGGTCGCTGGCTCGAAATAGCTTCACTTTCTGAGCCACGAAATGTTTTTTCTTCGTTTTCGTTTTGCTCGCCAGCGATGCAGCCATGCTACTGGCCGTGGCCATGTCACTTTGTGCCGCAAGGAATTAAATTTCACACCCAGTCCTTTTTTTTTTTTTTTTTTCTTTACACCAACGCCTCAGAGTTTCTAACTGTCTCTCAGTTAATTGGCACTTGGCATAGCTGTCCAACCCAACTCACCACCTCGGATAATCTCAGCTATTCACACCTAATAGCAAGCTGCAGAGACAGTAATTCATAAAAATAAATTATTCTGCTTTAATAAGTAACTCTGTTTAGTATCTAAAACAAGTCGCGAGTTATATTTCCAAATAAGAAATAGAACTCCAGCTATGGGCCAATAACTACTTACCAGCGAGACAGTTTAGCTAGCTGCCTGGCTAGCTACCAAGCTTCTACATCAAATTAAGCTTAAGCACACAAATTTAACGCGAGACGAGTTAAACGAAATCTATCGCTACAAGGACGTGCAGCCGAGCAGAAATCAAGCGTGCACTTTTTCATTTAAAACGGTGTTACGTAGCAACTGGTCGAGTCGGCGCTATACTGTTAGCATGTAGCTTAGCATAACCGAGGAAGAGTCAGCGTTGACAAGCTGGCTAGCAAGTTAGCCGACAGCTGAAATTATTCTCAACGCCTTCTCGTTGATGATTGTCTGTCCAGTCCAGTCCAAACGGCAGGTTAAAAATAATTTCCTAAAAAATCGCGTCCCGTGTCTTAAAATGTATCCGTCGTTATGCAGCTAAAAAAAATCAGTTCGTGTAACTGAACAGTTAGCTAGCGTTTCCGGCACCGCTCTGCTCTGCCCACTGACAGGCCACGTCCCAATCCGCGCTGTACTCTCTGTACACGTGCACTACTAACGGTATTAAATAGTGACATCAACAGCCAGTGTAGTGCATGTTACATCCGAAACAGCGCGATTTGGGATTCAACCACAGCTGGTGGTGGGAGGAGGCCGAAAGTGGTTCCCAAGATTGACACACTTTCTACGAAACGTTGCGGCAAAAACACGTTTCAGACATGAAATTTGGGGCCTCAGAAAAATTCCTGAATGATGTCTGGTATCTTTATGGTTAAGTATTCATTCATGGTTTTTTAAAAGATGTTGACATATGACTTGAATTTCACTACCACTATGACAGATCTCTATAAACTCACCATTCTCTAAGGCAGACAACATTACAATCATAAGGATCCCTTGGACAATTTTGTTTATTAACCATAAAACCCAATTTTGTAGAAATGTAGAAATATAGGTATAAATCACTGTCTTTTCTTAGTGAAGTCCACTTAATTGGCAGCAGATTATAGTTAAGAAATAAACAAGGCATGTTGTGCAATTATAGAAAAATAATCAACGACGCTATATTCCAACACCAGGACGTCAGAAAAAGCTTTATTCCTCGTATACAAGAGCAATTACTATTTTATTTTTATTTTTTTTATTAAAGATGACATACATTTTACCTGTGTACCTGCAACAAGAAAGATAGAGATAGATATATAGATAGAAATCTAGATACACAGATTGTATTTTTTGTGCATATGAACAAATTCTGTCCATCTTTTCACAAATTTTGAGAGTCTTCTTTTATAACTTATGTTTTGTCAGCTATACGTTGTCCCCACAACAGATTCTCTTATTTCTCTTTCTTGAAGTAAAATAAAAGCAGCTTGGATGCAGTTATAAAGGCAAAATATATGATATATACAAAATATGAATATAAATTATTCACGAGGGCATTTTTGTTTTTATATATATATATATATATATATACACACAAAGGACTTTATCAGGTAACCTAACTATAGATTAATTTTATCCATATATTATTTATGCATTATTATTTTTCTTAAATAAGTATTATATATATGTATACTATTATATATATATATATATATATATATATATATATATATATATATATATATATATATAATAAACAAAAATTCCCTCGTGAATATTTTATAAATATCCTCTAATAGCTTATCACATAGTTGTCAGTTATATTATCACATAACTACATCCAAGCTGCTTTTTTTTAACTTCAAGAGGGACGAAGCACAAGTTATAAAAGAAGCCTCTCAAAATTATATATATTATAGAGATAAGAGTTATTATACAGATATTTTATATATATAAGAGAAAAATCCTGGGATCCTTACTGAGCCACACTCAGCTATTCAGTAATATGTTCAACCTGGATCCATGTTTTGTAACTTGTTTTGAATAAAAGTGTCTGTTAAACAAACAGATAAATCTCAGAGAAGGAAAACCACTTCATAAGCTGATTTCTTGGCTGACCTTTGTATGGTGTAACTTCCTGCATTTAACAAAATTCATTTATTGTGGTTTAAAAAGCTCTTCAGTTACTGTGTTTATGCTGTGAAAAAAGGCAGTAAAATGAACGTGATATAAAACAATAGCAAACCTAAAAAAAAAACATGCCTATGTGAGGTCTAGGCACAGCTGAGGAAAAAGCCCATTGAAGTGGCAGGAACAGCTGCAATCTGGGATTTCACTCAGTAATGTAATAAGGTCAAGACCAAGTTAACAATGGTGGACAGGTGGAGATTGTTGGTCTTGGGCTTGCAGGGATCGAATTTTCATTGAAGAGTTACATTTTTGATATAAGCCCCAAATTGGTCTTATGATGACGTCAGCAGCAGGACTATGCTACCTATATGCATCTGTACACATGGTGGAAATGTAAGCATTTGACTTGTCAATAGGCGTGTATATGTTTTATATGCAATATGTGACTTGTAGTCTACCTAACCTTTATTGTTTTATTATCCCTAATATTATACAAATATAATAGTAAGGGTCTTATAGCAGGATGGCACCACAGTGCCATCTACAGACTTAAGCGCGGGCTTCCGTTACCTAGCAACCGTACAATAGATCCAAGCAAACAGAACTGTTAGCTAACTTACTTCCTGCAGGTAAATATCGTAGTTTGATTACATTTTTTATATGAATTTAGTTTTCTAAGAGTATATTTATTTATTTCCGTGACAGAATTAGCATTCAGTTCATTCGAATCTGTTAAAACACTGTTCTATACTGTCTATTATCTTGACCCAGGTAATAGGTCCATTACAACACATTATTATGGATATTAATAATAGTAATAACATTATAAAAATATAATATATAAAATGTAAGAAGTACAGTAAGTGTTTTATAGCAGAAAGGCACCACAGTGCCATCTACAGACTAATGCGCGCGCATCCGTTACCTAGCAACCGTACAACAGATCCAAGCAAACAGACCTAAACGACAACTGTTAGCTAACTTACTTTCTGCAGGTAATTATCACAATTTGATTAAACGTTTTATATGAATTTAGTGTTCTAAAAGTGCATTTATTTATTTCTGTGACAGAATTAGCATTTAGTTAAAACATTGTCTATTTTCTTGACCCAGGTAATAAGAAGTGCATTAAAACCAAGTGCCTTTATGACAGAATGGGAAAAAAAATAAAGAAGGAAGCTGAACCACAACCCAAACAAGGAGTGAGATATCTTCTACTTCGTTAAATTCTTATTGATATCTAGTATATTTGTAATAGTTCATTTTTTAACATATTTATTTGTAATGAATTTAGTTTGAACCTCTGCCTATTGAGAGCAAGAATGCTGCAACGGTGATTCTTATGCTTCAGTCTCCTGAGGAAGAAGTGGTTGTCAAAGCCGTCGAAGCCATTTATAAGTTTGCAGAGAAAGGTCTGCAAGTGTCAAACATGCACATTATCTTACCTTGAAATTGTTCTATGTTGGTCTTTATGTATGTGTGTTTATGGTTGCTGGTGTTTGTTCTAGGTGATGAGAACAAGAGCTCTCTGATGGCTTTAGGGGCAGTGGAACCTCTAACTTGCCTTCTAAAACATGACAGTAAAACTGTTTGCAAAAACGCTTTCATGGCTCTGGGTGTCCTGGTTTCAGACAGTAAGTCAGTTCAGAAATATTAGTGAGTGTTTGTACGTTAAATACACAAAAATGATAACATGATAACAGATAAGTTAAACTCTCATAATGGCTCTTGTTTGCATTTAAACAGAAGATGTCAAACGATTGATCAAGAAACTAAATATTATTCCATCTATCATCACCAAACTGGCACCAGAAGGTACTGTTACATTCTGTTGTGTGTCTGTTTATTTGTCTATCTGTCTGAATGTATGTCTATCTATGAGTATCTATCTATCTGTCTGTTTGTCAGTCAGTCTGTCTAAAATCAGACTTATTTTTTAACTACAGAAGACATTACTGTTCATGAATTTGCCACTCTGCTTTTGGCACATCTGTCTGTGGACATGACATGCAAGGTTCAGATCTTCCATAATGATGGACTGAAACCTCTCCTCACTCTACTGTCCAGCACGGATCCTGATGTAAAAAAACAATCGGTGGAATGCATCTACAATCTTGTTCAGGTACATCAGAAAGATTAGTAACATTTCAGTCTAAGTTTTAAAAAACTGTGCTGTCCAGATGCACTGACACACGAACAGTTCAAATCTAATCCTAATCCTGAACCATTAGGGAGATCTAACTAAATCCAGCAATACTTGTGATACGACTTATTTATGGTTAAATCATTCACATTTGTTTATGTAAGGTGATTATTCTATGTAATAAGCATATTATACTCTTACATTATTATTTATTTATAGAGCAGTGTGGAATTCTTGAATCTGATTAGTCATTAGTTATTAATTTTGTTTAACTGCATGGCACAGACAATAGTTCTAGCTGTAACATTATACTAATGCACTTGTTCTAACATCTTATTGTTTCTATAGTAACATATTTATAGAAATAGAGAGGGAGGCTGATAAGGAACTACTGTTTATCTTTGTAATAACATTGTGGTCATATGACAATATTCCACCTCATGACCCTCAACATGTTCTTGTGCCATATCACATGACCCCAAATCTATTCATATTACAGTCTTTTTTGTGTTGCTTCTAAGTTTTAATCACCAATAATAATTAAAACACTTATATAGCGCTATTATATTTCTATATTTATTTTTTTCAAAATACCATGATAGTGTAATTTTCTTAACAGTTCATTAGAACTGGTGAAGTATGATTTTTTAAAAGTGTTGTGCAGTTCTCTTTGAAAATATTTGCCATTTATACATAAAATATCACAAACATACAGGTCTTTTGAAGTATTTCTTATTATATTACTATGATATTTAATGTATTTATTTTAAACTAAAAACTTTTGTATTTATTTAAGTCTAGGATATTTGAATTTAATTGAAGTTGATCATTAAAATACTGAATATTTTGTGCAAATATCTAAAAATAATAATACAAAAACATTTGCATTTTATATCTATATGTATAAGTAATGTTTATAATGTGTATAATCAGTAGTTTTCTCCATCCTTAGGAAATTTCTAGTCGGGTTGCAGTGCATACATTCAACGGAATCCCCCCACTGCTGGAGCTGCTGAGCTCTGAATTTCCCATCATTCAGCAGTTTGCTCTGCGCACCCTAGAGACCATCAATAAGGACAGAGACAGTCGAACAGCATTCAGAGAACAGAATGGATTTGCTAGAATCCTGGAGTTTCTCACAAAGAAAGTGAGCTTGTGAACCGTAAATTGTTATGTGTTTAAAAACAATCACAGCTTGTTTTGCTGTATTACAGGAATGGCTATTTTCAGCTACTGTGTCTCATGGAATGTGTTGCATCATTTGTAAGATGTGCAACACCAGAATGCATTGCATAAGTGAATATTAGATCATATAACCATAGTTATGATCTGTTAATGACCTAAAAAAAATAGATATTATTACAGAGTAAACTTATTTTCCAAATTTTTTTTTTTCAATTTCCATTCAAGTTACCTGCCATTTTTACCAGATGAATTCAATTCCTATTCATTCTGACCCCTTTCTTAAAAGCCATCCTTTCCAATATTCTGCCAGTTTCCATAATTGAACCCTCACACTGGCACTGCTATTTAATATGGCTTTTAATATTCTTATTGGAAAACTGAAGCTGTAGACAGGTTCTGTGATCTATATGACCTGTACAGTAATAGAGTGTGTTTGGCATATCATTCTACCACAAATGTCAATAGTGTAATTGCTTTTCTTATATATAATCACAAAAAGACTGTTTTTTTTACTGTGTTCTTATTTTGCTGATGTTATAAATCACGCTGTCAATCTTGGTAGGAGTTTAGTGACCTCCATGTGGAAGCTCTGAAAGTCATCTCAAATTGTATGGAGGACACTGAGTCCATGCAGCTGATTCAGGAGAATGGAGGCCTGGAGAACTTGCTGCAATTTCTCATTACACCCACTGCTCATGATATCCAGGCTACTGCGGTTGAAACTATCAGCAAAGCAGCGCAGAGTAGTATGCAAGCACAAACACTAATAAAATACTACTATATAAAACCTACTACAGTACCTGTAGACTAATCCAAGATGACTCATCAGTTGAAGAGTCAATGAAGAGAACATTATGATGAGCTGGAATATCTATTCAAAATTCTAACAAAAGTTCAGACACATAATTTGTATCACTTAACTTTTACAGATTTCTCTGATACAAAAATTGCATGCCGGTGAACATTTACCTTCCTTTTGCTTTATCAGTGTTGTATTAAAATGCTGTGCTGCATTATCTAGGTGAAAATCGAAAGATCCTGCATGAGCAAAATGTTGAAAAGGCCATCACTGAATTGCTTGCAGTGGAGAACGACAGCATACGTACTGCTGCATGCCAGGCAGTGTCAGCCATGAGCAAGAACCTGAGCAGCAGGGACACTTTCAGACAATTTGGTATTATCTTTCCAATTCCCCAAATGCAGTGGATAAGCTAAGAGAAGTTCCATGGGGTCTATGTTTTTGTGAAAAACGAGCACTGATTTGCAAGAAAAATTGAGCAGTGATTAAAAATGTTGTATAATTGTTTTGGGAAGCAATTCCTTTTATTAGTAGTGTAGTTAGCAGTGTCAGTCTGTTCTCGTACTTGTATCCGACAGTTGTGTTGATTGCCACAAAGCAAACTTTGAGTGTGTGTTTCAGATGGGATCAGACTTATTGTGCAGCTGCTAAACAGTGAGGGAGATAGGGTAAAAGAGGTTGCAGCAGAAGCCTTATCAAGCCTTACCCACGCAAACCAGCCGAATGCATAGTGAGTGCATGTTCAGAGACACTACATGTTGTCAGTAAGACTAAAGCAGCTCTCTACTGCAAAGTCATAAACATTTTCAGCTGAAATGTACAAGTTAGAATTTATGTTGAATTTGCAAGTGAAAAGGGACTGTCATCAAACGGGGCCTTGTGGTTGGATTGTTAGTGAAAACATGGTTAGTTTTTTATTTACATTACTACAAGTAATGTAGTAAAGTAATGATTCATGTCATATATGTGTCAAATACACACACTTCTTGTAAGAAGTACGAAAACAGTCCTCTTGATACATTTATGTTTGTGATTGCTGCTTGCTGGGATGTGCACTGCATGATGGTCTTTCTGACTACTTGGGTCAAGTCAAATCAAGAGGCTTTAGCCACATAGCCACAGACCTACTTGTGTATATTCTTCCTGGACCCCCAGGAGACTGCACTTTTTAAAAGGTTTTAGGAAGGTTTTAATACTAAAGTATAATAATGTTGCACTTTTTTGTCCTCTCTCACTCAGTGCTGTTTATGAAGCAGAAGGAGACAAGCTTCTTGTCCAGCTTCTACAGAATGGCTCTCCTCAAGCAGTAGTACATGCAACAGCTGTTCTGATCAACATGGCATCACAGGATGTGATCCGCTCTCGCATTATCTCCCACGGAGCCATCCAGGCATTACTGAAACCCCTCAACTCCACTGATAAACCCACACTCACCAACGTCACTCAGGCTGTAGCTGCACTCACTTGTGATGCAGAGGGAAGGGCTGAGGTATGACTCTATTGATACGTCACCACTATACAGAAAACTTTACTACACTAATGACTGGCATGCCCTTTTGAACAGCTGAACAACTGTACTTTCCAAAATTATTGATACTTTTTATTACATGAATAATTTCATATTTTGTAACATGCACTCTGTTTAGGTCCAAATAACAAATTATATTTTTTAACAAAATTAGAACAACACTCAAAATGATTGAAGAATCTATGGATGATAATCAGTCAAATCATTTATGATCCCTCAAAATGAAATTTGAGAAAAGACCATAAAGGAAATTCGTAGTAGCACAAATAACACATAACACAAATATGGAAATGCATTCATTCATATAAAATAATAACCTACACATAAGATAGCATGTATTTCTAAAAAGATTTTTTAAATAAGAGTCTTTTTCTTCCTTTTTTTCAATTACTCATTCACCCTCCCACCTGTGCACACACTCCTACCATCAGGATTAGACCTGATGTTTCAAGAGTTGTGTATGTGCATGATTAAGATTTTTTTTCTTGGTATAGTTAAGAAGTGTTGGAGCTTTGCCACAACTGGTTAATCTGCTAACATCAAAGGATCCTGATATTCGGCGAAATGCATGCTGGGCAGTGACTGTGTGTGCGAACGATGAGCCAACAGCCACAGAAATGTGCAGATTAGGGTGAGATCATATTTAACATTAATTTTCATACTAATATATACTGTAAAAATTATCAGGTGACAGTTTTCCATAGCCACAATTAACCCCACAAAACACAATGTAAAGTATAACTAATGTTTAAATCAAATTAGATTTTTCAACATATAAATGCAGTGGTACTCCTTGGCATAGACTTACCAAGCAACTTACCAAGGGAGAGGATGGTTTGACTCCTTGTGTTTAATTTGTAAAACCAGCAGAGGGCATTAAAGCTCAACTATTAAAATACTCTAGTTCAGCACTCTTTATTAGAGCTAATCGTGCCTTAAAATTATTATTGTAAATTCTGCCAGCGTACCCTTTACTTTTCCGTTACTTCATATGAGTCTTGTTTTGTTTTCTATTCATGCTTTAAATGCCTGTTGCATTGGTACTGCAGGGCTTTGGAGATCCTCCAGGAGATCAACTCCTCACTGAGCCGTAAGAATAAGTTCAGTGAGGCAGCCCTGCAGAGGCTCTTGGATAGTAACCTCTCTCTAAAATACAGCCTTACAGGATGTCTCCTCTCCACTGATATCACTACTGACGGGTTCTATGATCCAGGACAGGTAAATAAAGTTGTTTCAGTCCAGATACAATGAATCCTCCCTGGGTAATAAAGTCATCTTCCCTGAGGCAGTCAGATTACTCAACACTCTGCTGCCGCTCAACACTCACCTGGGTTAGTCAAACTCCTAACACAGTCTGACTTTTGAATGTACTTTTGAATGCTGGATAAGACACTTTATATTTATAGTTACAGCACATGTTCTGTGTATTTTTGTCCTGTATGTTTACTGTCTTGCACTCACACTACTGTGTATTTGCATATCATGGAGTCTTGTGTACTGTTATGGGTTGCCATATGGGTTTGGAGAAACAATATTCCATTTCACTGTAAACAATCTATATAGAGGAATGACAGTGAAATCCCGCTTGATACCCCACATGTAGTAGATCACCAAAGCATGTTTGGTGTTTGAGGTTTGTACATTTAATTTAGCACAGGAGCATCCAGGCTTCTGTGACCTACATCTCTATCTTGTTGAAAATCATTCTGATACATGATATCATGGTTTTGCTTTATATGCTTCAGATAACATTAAACTCATTCATTCAGGATCCAGAGTCTTTCCCTGGACCAGGTTGGAATAAACACTGGATGGAATAGCAGTCTATCACAAGTCACACGAACATGAAACTGTGTGAACTAACTGAGGTTCAAAAGAAAGCTATATTATCTTCTGCATTTCTGTATTTCAAGCTACCCATAATAGCTGTTCAGAAGTGCCTTCATTCCTTCCTGATTACCTTATTAGCATAGCTATTATCTTTCTCTGTGTTAGTACTGTGAATGCTGGCAATCAACTTGCGTGCAATGGTATCAAATAGCGGTATGTAGAAAAAAAAAAACTTCCAGCCCATATGATATGAGAGCTAAGTTATTAAATACTATGTCATAAACTGCATCTGTATCTAAGATACATTATTGAGCAAGTGAATATGTCTTGTGACAGATATTTACAGTAAAGATCTCAGCTGTTAGCTTTTCAGAGGTGTTTAACTCTAATCAGTATCATGCCTGTCTGTTCCATTTCCCCTCATAGACCAAAGATGGTCAAAGGGTTCCTGATCTTGAAGATATAGCAAAGCAGGTTATCAATCAGCGCCGAGCAGTCATAGCAGTTAATGGAAACCCCCCAGATGAGTATGTCAATGTTTTGGATATGAATTTGGTTTCTTAAATTTGTAGTACATACAGTAATCTATAAATACATGTATGTCTGAACGCATTCTTCATAGTAGTAATTCAATGCTGCCATAACGTTAGTCTAGTGACAGCTATGTTGTAGATGACATTTTAGGTTACTAAATCTCTGTGTTTGACCAGTGCAGTTTCACCACTGTATGTTTTTTTTTTACATGGCTTGTGAATTCAGTTCAAAACATCAACATATTTAGTTGTCATCAAAAGAAGTAACATAGTAAAATATGCCATTGTCATAGTTTCTGACAGATGTGAGGCAAGAAATTAATATCTATAAATAGAAAAAAGAGCAGTTAGGATCGAACAATGCATTATAAACTACTTGGCCAGTGGTATGTGGCCACCTGACCATCACACCCATATTTACACCTTCCCCGAAATTTTGCCACAAAGTTTGAAGTGTAAGTATAATGGCCATGTGTCCACAAAGCTTTGGAAATATAATATATTAAGGTCTTATAAGAATAATAAAAACTGATATGAAGCAAACAATTACACACACTTAAAGAGAGCTGTATTTTTTTTAAGCCACTTGTTTCCTTTAAATACCAAACAAGTTAATTTGACAATTTAAGTTTGTTCATCTGTCGGTAAATTGAGCTTTATTTGGGCAACTCGTGCTTATACTATCTATTTTTAGTTTTTCCTTCAAAGGCATTTCAGGGAAGAAAAGGAACACTGGAGCATCTCTGTTGATGATGTGTTACAGATGTTTCAGTGAAATATGAACTCCAATGAAAAGAAATACTGCAAAAGAAAACCCTGAAAAAACACTTATACCTTACAGTTGTGTTTCTTGATAACAGAAACTATAAAGTATGGTCCAATACTCTTTTTTGCTTACTTATAATTTGTTTAATATTTTTTATTTAAGTATTGTGGGTGCAATACATGGAAAATAACAAAATTACACAAAATAACATGCCTGGATTATCCTCCCATTTCTCTGCCATTCTAAAACAAGTCAATTTAACCCTCTAATTATCTAATTTAAAAAATATTTTATGTTTATTTCCCAAATTAGTATAGCATTTACACCACAGTGGAGGTGCCACAATGGCCATGTGCCCTTTGTGTAATACAATTATTATTATATTATTATATATATTATATTATTATAATTATAATTATTACAGAAACTATCATACAGCTTAAGTTGTAGAAATGTAAACTTTATGGCCTCTGTTTTTGTGCTTTTTCTCAGGACAATTACTGATTCACAAGAGAAGGGGCAGCAGCAGAGTCCTACAGAAAGTCAGATCTCGACTGTAATGAGCAGCCAAGGGAGCATCAAAACAACTAGGTATATAACTGCATGTGTGTGTCTCTTCATTTAAGCTCGCATGTTTGCATACTTCAAGTTTTGCTCCTCCTTCAACTTTTATTTGCACAACCAACATAGAGTAATGTATTTACATACCTGATGAAATGCTAATATTTTGCACTACAAAGTTCAAAGTGTTAGCTCACATCACTGAACGCTGTCCACAGAAATAGCTGTGCATTTTAAAACCTAAAATATCTGACTTTACCTTTTGCTCCTGATTGGTGTCCGTAATGTACCTTCATTCTCACATAATCTGTCAGTCATAAGAATATAATGGAAGATATAATAGAATCACTTCTGTTACCTTGTGCTGGTTGGAACGTCCCAGCGGCTCTTCATCTCACTGAGTTACCGAATGCAAACATACTACTCACATTCTCTCATGTCTTTCTATATTTTTTAGTAAATCAAAAGCCAAAGGGGCGCAGGAGGACGAGATTCAGAGTCTTGACATTGAGTGTAAACCCCAGGAGGAAGCAGTAGTAGAGAAGCCATGGACACTGCCATATGATGCTCAGTTGAATAATCTGATCAAAGAGACCTTCAGATCTGTCATGCCCTTACATGATGAGGTGGAAATGTACACTGCCCTGGCAAAGTGAGTTCAAAAATACCTAACCAAGGAATAGAAAGTCTTCATATGGTTGAAATGTAAGCTTCATATGGATTTTGGTAAAGCCAAATGTGTGATGTGTGGTAAATGTTCCTCTTAGGTTGGTGTGTGATGCAATGGGGGGGCCAATAGATATTGAGCAACAATATGATTTTCTTTGGGAGCTTCACCTGAGTGAGCTGAAGGTTGAGATGCAGTCAAACATCATTCCTATCGGCAAGATCAAAAAGGGAACCTACTACCACAGAGCCTTACTCTTCAAGGTATTGATTTAGTCCTCTATCCCTTAACAATCCTGTTTTATTCCTTATGTCAGTCTTTAAATTTTATAGCAGTAAAACTACTTTTTAGAAAACATCCCTGGACAAAAAAATTGTCTCAGTTTAATTTATTTCATAATACATGGTTATGCCTCCTACCACCTTAATAACAGCACTAAGTAAAAATTTCACTATTGCAGTGAATTATAGTTAATGATGCTCCGTAGAGATGGTGGTTGATTTGCTCAGCATATCCATTAACTAAAAAGTATAATGCATTTATAATTGAACAAAATATGAAATTACCACCTGACTGCTGTAGGGACTGATTAGGTCAGGGTCTTCCCAGCTTTGCTAACAGGTTAAAAATATATACACAATCATCATGGGTTATGAATGTCAACAAATCGCAACAAGGGGTTTGAATCCCAATGTAAGTTTTATTTTTAAAAAGCCAGACATTTCAAAAGGGCAACACAAATTAAAAATTGAGACTAAGTAAAGTAAACAGCAAATAGAATACACTATGTAAGGACTCAACCTCAAACTAACACAGAACTGAGTCAAGGCCAGTAAAGTTACAGATACTAAGGTGTAAAAAAAAATCACTAGCTGAAAGTAGGACTGAGACTTCAGGGTCTCCGGGCTTGTTGTAATTTTGAAGAGAATAGTTATCGATATAAATGTGAACGGGCATAGTGAGTGGCCTTGAGGTTTTTTTATGGTGCTGAGGATTTTAGGAAATGGAGTTAATGGGTTTAAATGAGGCTTGCAATGACGAGACAATGAAATGTTAGTAATGATAACAATTACCAAGACTTGCTTAGCTTAACATCTAGGTGGAGAATCTGACAGAACAAATGCAAAGTAAAATTTACATTGACAAGGACAAGCTTGTTAATCATAACAAGTGTTGTAATTTTTCTAACACTGCTGGATTTTTATGCATAACTATTTCTAGTGTATTAACACACTGTGGACTACAGGTTTTATCAGACAGAATTGGCTTGAGCTGCAGTCTGGTGAGAGGAGACTACAATCGTGCCTGGAATGAAGTTCTGCTCCCCTCCACCACCACAAGAGCTACTGGATTATACCCTCATCTTCAGACTTACATCATAGATCTTATGCACAAGCCTGGAACCCTTATAACGTGTGAAACACCTGCTGCTGAACAGTACCAGACAATCTAATAAAAACACATTATTTTATAGTTTATAGCTTTTACTATGGCCATCTTAGCTTTATACATTATATTTGTAATGAGCATAAAGATAATCCTGTTCAATCAACAATTAATCCTTCAACTGGCTTGTATTATGTTTTTATAACTGACAGATATTTCATTCTGATGCTGACATAATTGAATTAAATATCATTGGTCTCAAAGGATAGTTTACTTACTAAATAAAAGAGAATAATGTTGTTTAAGGTAACTGTGTAATAATTTACACATGCAGTTTGAATGATGATAATCTGGAAGCTATATGTGCCATCATCTATAGAAAAACTGTACATACAATTTATTTATTTTTCAATTTATTTTCCTTTTTTTCTCTATTTTTATTTACATATGTGTATTTTTTTATTGTCTGTGTGTTGTCTGTGTACTTTAAGCGTATGACACTAAAACAAATTCCTTGTACGAGTCTTCTGATTCTGATTCTGATTCTGATGTCCTTTACTTGTAATAATAATTCCAGTAGAAAGGAAGATGGTTGAGATGCCATCTACATTTGAGTGAGCAATAAATAACATTTGGTGGAAATTTCGGTGGCATGGTGGCTTAGTGGATAGCACGTTCACCTCACACCTCCAGGGTTGGGGGTTTGATTCCTGCCTCCGCCTTGTGTGTGTGGAGTTTGCATGTTCTCCCCGTGCCTCGGGGGTTTCCTTCAGGTACTCCGGTTTCCTCCCCCGGTCCAAAGACATGCATGGTAGGTTGATTGGCATCTCTGGAAAATTGTCTGTAGTGTGTGAGTGAATGTGTGTGTGTGCCCTGTGATGGGTTGGCACTCCATCCAGCCTTGATGCCCGATGACACCGGGGGCACAGGCTCCCCGTGACCCGAGGTAATTCGGATAAGCGGTAGAAAATGAATGAATAAATGAATGGTGGAAATTTCACTTTCATGGCTTATTTTAGTCATCCATTTGATGTGTGTATTAAATCAGCCAGTGCTGCAGATATTCCTCAAAGATGTTCTGTTAACTATTTAGCTAAATGTTTGTTTACTGACCATCTGACCATCACACACATCTGTGGATCTCCGAACTGCTGCCACAAAGTTTGAAACACACAGCTGTATAGGATTTTTTTGTATTCTGTAGCATTTAACTTTATGACTTAACTTTACTCTTCAATTTTTAAGATTTAACTTTACTGGATCAAGGATGTCTGACCATGTTCCAACATGACAATGACCCTTGGTACCAATGCAAGCTCCATGAAGATATGATTTGCCAAGTGATCTTCAGAGTCCTGTACAGAGACCGTTTAACCTCCACCACACTGAACTCTATTGGGATGAACTGAAACACTGTCTGCACCTCCTCAACCAACATTAATGCCTGATCTCACTAATGCTCTTGTGGCTAAATGAGCAAAAATCCCCACAGCCACACTCCAACATCTAGTGGAATGCTTCCCAGAAGAGTGGTGTACAGTAAAGGGGAACTAAGCCTGGAACTGGATATTCAAAACACATCGCTAGTTATGGCTAGGTGTCCATAAATCCTTGGCCATATAGTGTGCTTCCTGAAGGACGTCCCACATATTTACAAGCTGGGTATATCTCTATTTCTTAAGAGTTTCAATTTAATTTGTCCCAAAGTTGTTCAGTTTTTACCAGGCCGGTCTCATGGTGCTTTTTTAACCTTGAAACATGACTTTTACAAGTTAAACTTAACCCGAAAGCTGACCTGCCAAATAATAATAAAAAAAAAGAATTTTTTTTAATGTGTGCAGTAATTATAGTATATTTTGGCTGAAAAATACAACAGGAGTAAAGCTGTTATTCTAACAGTGTGTATTTGTGTACATATCATAACTACTTAATATGTGACAATGTCACTAGATCAGTTTAAACATCAGTTTTAAAATCAGGCATCAGTAAAACTAAACGAGATAAAAGATAAAATCAAAAGTAACATTGACTAACTGGCGTTAATTATTAATGTAAGCGGCTGGCTTTTCCATGTTAGCTTCATCATAAGCATGGATACAAACCACTGTAGGTTTTTATCAACTCTGACCGAGAAGCATTATCAGCTATAAACAAGGTTTTGACCATTGGTTGTTGAACGAGGGAGGGAATGTAGGTCAAATAACAGTGAAAAACTCATTTCAGTCTCACTGAGTTCATTCGCTGTGCATTAATTCAGCTTGGGTCTGCAGTAAGTCTCTACATGGAAACATGGCACGTCTCCTGGTGCGACTTTCGTCTGTACTTTACAATGGAGCTTCCACTCACTCAGTTTTGTCTAAGAGCCGGTCTGTGCTGATCCGACCACTAGGCACAGCAACAGGTGAGGAACATCTTTTTTCCAAAAATAAAAGTGAGCATTATTTAAAATATTCAAAATAAATTATAATGCAAGCCTAAAATATAATTTTTATCTAAATTTGAACTGAACGATTTAGATGAAGGTGTGATTGTCAGCAATGTCTATGTCCACATGTCGTAAAAAATATCCTCAGTGACCCTCAGAGTAGGATGCATGAGCAATAATAGAACATGGCTATGATTGTCTGTACAAAGTGCAAAGTCACTTTCACAAGGGAAAATACTGTAAACAATATTGGTCATGCATGCAAATTTAGGGGCTGCAGTAAACAATTATTTGCTTTCATCTAATGAATTATTCAATTTTGTATATATTTTTTATGTATGATTTTATGTATCAGTATTCTTTATTCAGAGAAACTGTTTTCATAAAAGGGGAACTAATCATTTCGGCCTTGAGTCTTTTTTATTATGTACTTTCTGGCCACTCAAACATCAGATTAATTGTATGGATTGTATGGATCTGGATTGTATGGATCCCTAGATGTGCAGCACAATTCTTTAGTTTGTTGCAGTTACGCAACAGGTCTCTGGACTGACCAAAAGCAAGTCGAAGTATTATTCCTCCTTTTTTTAGGCTACAGGACAAGTTCATATTGAGTTAACAACACACAACATTTTAGAAAATATGATTTTAGGAAAATATCATATGGATATGAACATGATAAATATGATAAATCTTTTAAATTGATTTTGAAGACAAAGTGTAAGACATTGTCCTTACAGAGCCAAGTGATGTGTCTTCAAATATAAAAGCTACTTAAAGTTACTTAGTTCAGAAATTCAGGACATTTAACACTGGTTTACCAGAAAAGGAGGTGGGGCATTTAGAAGGAATATTTCCTTTATATATTCTGGACTTCTTGATGAGTATTGGTGCCTATTTTTCGGATTTCCACTGTTTTTGTTGAACTGCCACAATAAGTGATTTATTAGAGAATGTTAGAATAGAAAAAAACATTTTGCATGACAATGTTCCCACCACTAGATAATCAATCTAATATTAAAACAAGTTTATTTTTAATACTATCTATATATTTATGTAGAGAAACCATTAGTTTTTATTAAGATATATTCTATACAAATTTAGTAGTATTTACTCAAATATCCTACAAGTTCACAAATCACTGCTATACTTTTCTTTGCAGATCTTCTCTCTTTGACACGTTACGAGGTTTGTGTGGACTGGAAGAAGAAGCTAACTCCAGAACAGTATGTAGTCACTAGAGAAAAAGGCACTGAGGTGGTAAGTGTGTGTCTGTCATAGAGGAGCCATTTTATTGCAGCAAGCAGCACATATTTATTAACCTGACACACTTTATTTATTAATCAGCCATGATTCTGATTTTTGTTTGTTCGCTTGTTTTTGCTTTTCTCCCAGCCATTCAGTGGAATCTATCTGAACCATAATGATGTGGGCATGTATCACTGTGTGTGCTGCGATATACCACTCTTCAGGTAACACAAATGCGAATCATTTACATCAAAAGAACAGTACAGTAAAAAACAGTCTTCTTTGTATAAAGAATACTGATTTCACTCTACATCTGAAAACAGTCATTCGTGAAATCGTGATTCTTCCCGACATTCCCTTATTCCATATTTACCTTAGCTACCATTTCCTCTAGAGAGTTTGAAAAGGGACATACTGGATTCTGCAGTGAACTTTTACTTAGTTAACTTTCAGCAATTGTTCTTAATACATCATTAAATTGAGAATTGCCATCTGCAATGAGCAATGAGCAAAGGCATTTGTTTTATTGTGAACGTCAACATTATGTTCACCATATATTAGTGGATCTTTCCTGCTTCAACATCCTTGTATGTATTTATGTTACTGAGTTACTAAGTCAGCAGATCTAGTTAACTGGATGATTCCCCAGTCACAAAGCCATTTGTCAAGTGACATCTGCAATTGCAGGTAATCCTTTTTTATTGTCTCAGTTACAAATGAGAACAAATCTTTACTAAAATCACAGCTCTGAATCGAAATATGACTCTGGAACGGGATGGCCGTCTTTCTTTGAAGCTCATGGTACGTGGCAGAGAGACGAGAGTCAGGCCAACATTATCCGCAGACCTGATAACTCGTTAGGAAGCCCAGGAACAGAAGTCATCTGCAAACAGGCAAGTGACTGAAGCAAGAACTTTAATACAGATTGCATGACAATAAGAAGGTATTTAACTAACTGCTTGGTGTTGTTTTGACAGCAAACTGTCATTTGGATTTCATATGAATAGTTACTTAATTATACACTAACCACCACTATTTATTTATTTATTTATTTATATAATTGCACTATAATTATATGGCGATATTATATTACAAATTTTATATAAAAATTCCAGGTTTCATCTCCTTCTTAAAATGACATTTTTCAGAAATTCATTTTTTTTAAATCAGAGAAAATTGTCGCATTTTTTTCCCAAAACATTGCCTTTAGATATAAAAATGAGATTTTGACTATGTATGCACAAAAAATGCACAAAGTTTGCATAAAATAAAGAAAATTGATTTGTGTATATATTATACTGACACATAAATCACATCATTAAAATGACACATTAAATTACATCAATAAAAGAAAAGAAGCTAATATATAATGTAATATACATGACTTCAGTTATTCAGTTGTGCTTCAGTTAGATCAGTTAGGGATTTTAAGTGGATAAAATCTCTGACATTAACATAGTAATGCTGAGCTTTGACCAAGTAAAAAAAATGACCAAAGTGAACAAAAAAGATTGTTGCTACCTGTTATGTCATCCATTAAACAATATGTTCATAATTTTCTTCTTCAAATAGCTTATATATAACAATGCTTTTGTTATACAGATTTGATCTCATCCTCTTTGTTGTTTTTATTTCGGCAGTGTGATGCTCATCTCGGCCATGTGTTCAATGACGGTCCGGATCCAACAGGCCAGAGATTCTGCATAAACAGTGCAGCACTGAATTTCAAGCCCAGAGAAGACTAATTTGATCTCATAGACAAACACTATTATCATTTCTTATCCAGATATTCAAGCTACAAGAGTTCAAACATACTCTGAATGAATTGTGGAGGACTGGGTGTCTTTATGCCTATATGCTGATATCTGTGAATGAATGTGTGCTCAAGTTTGACTGGTTTATTTTAGTCTTTTTCTGTATATGTTTAATGCGTTTTTACCATAGTGGGACTGTTCATAGAAATGTTCAAGATCTCATCTATTACATTTATTCATAAATCAATCAGAACATGTCTTTCCTACACTTTTTGACTAAAAAACCATGCCTCTTTATATGTAGGAAAAATGGAGGTTATAGGGGTCACTTGACATGACAATCATTTTCCAGCCTGGCTGCTGCTGACAGGCTAGAGAATGATGTGTGTAACAGAGAAACAGGTCAAGTTTAAACCCCTTTTGTCTGCTCCATTAACAGTATTTACATAACATAACAACATTCAATTCAAATCAATTAATTTTATTTGCATAGTGCTTCTAACAATTCACATTGTCTCAAAGCAGCTTTACAGAAGTATAGAAAAAAAAATATTTTTGTATTATTATTATTAATACATTTAAAGTTTAAAATTAATTTTAAAATATTAATTTAAAACTTAAAATACATCTCTAACATCTATCCCTTGTGAGATAGCTGAAGGCGACGGTAAGAAGCCTTGAGAGGAACCAGACTCAGAAGGAAATCTCATCCTCATTTGGGTGACACTGGACAGTGAATAATGTCAATGGAAACATAACAGCATTACATTATACTCTGTGGAAAAACTAAATTTTGAAATTAATTGTTTTGTTGTTTGCCTTAAGAAAGCAACACTATGTCCATCTTCCTTGGGATATGCATGTAGAGTCACTGCTCACATCCTACGGTGTCGCTGAGGTCTACAATTTTCTTGTCCACAAGCTTGAGAATGCTGAATGTTGTAGTCTGATTAGCTTAACTCTATAAATCCGTTTCACTAGGAAAGCAAACAATAAAACTCTTTGACACGTTGAGACTTTCAACGTGTCAAAGAGTAACCCAATCACCCAGTAATCATCAGTAGGATGATTACTGGGTGTGGCACAGTGGGCAGCATTGCTCCACAATTTCCCATAGTTCCCCACTTCAGCCTTAAGCTTGCTTTCTGTATATAGTTTTCATTCTGTTCAGAATGAAACAATCACATTCACTTTATTGTTTATAAGTAATTATCATACATCTGCCATCAATTAGGTTATCCTTCTTATCTCCAAATAATCATTTCTGTAGGATGTTTTTCACATCATCTTGGTTTCAGCCGAGCACTACAGCCATGGTATACAAAGCGCTTACAAAAGCATGCATGGTATGGTATCACTTGATAGGTAAAGAAGAATTTCCAAAACCTTTGATTTACCATGTAACCCCATAAAGGCCATCATCATCAAATGAAAATGGAGCAGCACAGTGACATCACCAAGAAAAGATTTTTTTTTTTAGAAAAGAAATTTAGAAAAGGACAAGACAAAAACATACCATTGAGGCCGCCATGAGACCCATGACAAGTATTGATTACTCTCTGCATGTGACAACAATTTCGCACATTCTTCAAGTTTGGCTATGGGGTAGGTTCTCTAGACAGAAGCTCAACTAAATCACACAAAACCATGCAGCAAAATGTGTTATGGTCTGAGACCAATTCCAAAATGTATAATAATTCAATAATTCAAAAGCTACAAATACAGTTCAATTTTATAGCAAAACCTTCAGGTGTGTACTAGTAAGCTGAAGATGAAAACTAGTTTAATCTTTCACCCAGACAATGGCCCAAAGCATACAGTACATCCAAATCAACAAAGAAATGGCTTGACTAAAAAAAATTGTAATTATAAACACACACCGATGGCTATAACTTTAACAACTCTGTCTAATATAAGAAGGTAACAGCTGAATAAGAACTGACACAATTTTTTGTATTTTTTTCTGCAGTAATGAACTTGATTGGCTGCTAAACTGCCACGTAAATAAAATGTACAGTTTAAATTTTTTTAACAAAATAAAATGTCTTTTAACTATGAATACTAGGAGTAAATATTAATGGAGTAAGTATTTATGTATTCAATAAATGTCAAATTACAGTTCCAAAAGTATTTCCACTAGAGGTACTCAATTTGCCAATGACTCCATTAAAAAATCAAATCTATTTACAAATCATACAGTTAAGTCTTTAAATTAAGTGTTTTCAGCCATTTGGCAGGAGAATTTCACTGCAAATCAAACATTAAAATTCAAGTTATCTCAGTAATGATAGTTAAGATGAATAAGTAATGAAAATTTGAATAATGGTTTCAGAACTGTTTTAGGGGTTTAAGGGATGTCTTTTTCCAGTAAAGCCATGTTAATGATAAACTCATCGTTTTGTTTGCTATGGGTCACTGCTGGACATCCAAGTTGAGAAACGCACAAACACAAACAAGCAACAGCAAATAGAAAAACCAAGTACTGAAGTGCCTAGCAGTGCTTGTAGTACACAAATAGAGAGAAAAGCGTTGCCTTTATTTTGATATAAATGAAAAGGTGAATTCGTGTGCAGGTATGGTGCGTGTATGTGTGTATTTGTCTCTGGTGTTGTTGTTGGGTTTTAGTCTCTGTGGACCTGTGAATGGAAGACGAACTCGATACAAGCCAAAGCCAAAACCAAAACCAAAGCCAGTTGAAAATCCCGTTGAGGAGATTGCTGCAGTTAAGAACTTTGATGTCAATCAGGTACCATTTACAAAATTTACATTTCACTGCCTGTATCATTGTTTTGAATAGTTTGAAACCTCTGTTCTCTGTTAAATATGCATGTAGGTATAGTGGAAAATAAGAAGACTGCAGGCTTTAAAAATGTTTTAGGCTGCATGATTTGTTTTTCTTAAATAGTGCACCCTGTTAAAACCTAGCATACACTACCAAAAATTAAAAAATATATTCTGTCCCAGATGAGTGGTAAGTGGTACCTGCTAAGTGTAGCGTCGAGATGCCAGTACCTTTTAGAGCATGGCTATAAGGTGGAGGGTACCATCATTACTCTGACTGCACCCGTCTCACCCAACGAACCACTCAAAGTGAGCACCTTCACCAAACTGTGAGTATCTGCATTCATAATAATAATAATAATAATAATAATAATAATAATAATAATAATAACAACAGAAGGTGTGAATAGAGGGTGTTTCTATTACGGCATCTCTTGCAGCAGTTCCAGCTGTAATTTTTATATTAATGTATTTGTTCTATGTTTTCTGTTCTATAGTAATTGATATAGTAATATATAGTGATATAGTAATATATATATATATATATATATATATATATATATATATATATATATATATATATATATATATATATATAGTATAGTATAGTATAGTATAGTAATATAAGTGATATAGTAATTCTATAGTAATTGAACGTTGCACATTAACCGATTTAAAATGGGCCTTTTTATGTTGAATTTATATATAAATTGATGGATCTATAATGTTTTCAGAAAAAGTGGGATAATATTATCATGTGTCACAATGATAGGCTTATATTCAAAATGCCTGAGTGGTGTAAAAAAAACAGTATTAGTTTAGTGGTGTGTGATACAAACATTGAAAAACATGTAACTTCTATGAAAAATTGTAACATGTCAAGCTCTGAGTTTTTTCAGCTTCAAGAAATTGAAAACTTAACTAAACCGATTGATGTCCACTGATTAACTAAAGATTAATTGTAATCATTGGCTAATTGCTGTGGTATAAAAGAAATAAATTGGAATATTATAGAAAATGATCATACACCACCCTGTCATTGATTATTTTCCTATTACAGCATGCCTTGTTTTGATTTATTCCTTATAATCAATACAAAATTGTCCCTAGTGTGTGATTGCGTGAGTGAATGAGTGTGTGTGTGCCCTGCGATGGGTTGGCACTCCGTCCAGGGTGTATCCTGCCTTGATGCCCGATGACGCCTCAGATAGGCACAGGCTCCCCGTGACCCGAGGTAGTTCGGATAAGCGGTAGAAGATGAATGAATGAATGAATGAATAATCAATACACTGTTAATGAATAGTTTGTGCTCAAGCTGTTAGAAATCAGTGCTGTTCACCCAGGTAGATATGACATTGTAAATTCAAGCCCAATTATTTAAAACAATTATGTTATTTAAAGTTGCTCATAGACCTCAAAGCCTTTTTGTACTTTTTGAATGATGAAAACAAGACACAGAATGGAAGTTACTGATCATTGAATGTTTTCTTATTTTCCAGCTCATAAACATGAGTTTTGAGGTAATCTTCATCATGAAATTGACCATTTTTTATTTGCATAAGGTGAACCTAAATAAACAAATATAGAATATAGATAGATATAGCTATCATCCCTGTGCTCTCTTATAGACAATATGTAGAGAAAATATGATTTGTTTACTTTGTGTAGTGTGAAGGATGAAATTTGGCATGATATTATTAACGTTCTATGAAGATGTCATTTTCATGCATTTTGTTGGTAATTAAAGAAATCAATCGTTTTGTTTTTCAAGTCATATTGATGAATCTTACACAATGTGGCCATGAGTGTAGCCATTTAAGAGTGTTAATGCTGGTGTATATGTGGAATTTCTACTAACAATTTTCACCAGGGTTAGTTGACGTTTCAATGGTACTATACTAATAAGTAGCACTTTATAGTTCATAAGAAAAGCTGGTGATGTTGCAGGTGACTAAATTCCTGGCTGTGTGCAAGGTCCAGTGCATGACATATGCATATTTCAAGTCATATCTTATCTATCTTACACCTCCAGTCATTGCAGTTTCTCCACTTCATGATTCTCCACAATCATAGGCAAACAAGCCAAAAGGTCTGGACAGTAATCAGTATAGACAGGTTCAATATAATGAGTCAGTTGATTGACAAATGAGAATAAAGTAAACAATATAAAATGAGAGAACATTCAACAAGCAGATATGTATAACTCTGCAGTAACTGCTTTATCCTGGAACCTCTATCTGAAATCTTCCTGATGCCTTTACATTACATGTGGTATCTCCTTACCTCAATGACTGCATCACCATGCATTTATAACGTTGGCCTAGCAACAGTAACCAAGCACGGGGGGACTCAATATTTCAGTCACTACAATCCCATAATGTTCAACAGTTCACTATCTGACTGGAGTGCAACATGTCCAGACTGGATCCAGAATGTGGAAACTTCTACTAATACTAATAATACTAACAATTCTAATAATATCTCATCTGTTAGTTCATTGTGCTGTAAAAACTATTCATTGCCATGTTGGAATGTAAGGAAAACATGGGAATGTTGTTATAAGAAAATAATGAATGTCATTGATGGGGTGGTGTACGAGGGTAGTGTAACTTTATCGCTTTATCATTTTCCTTTTACAGCGGTGTCCCCAGATGTTTTATTCCACTTAAACTTCAGCAGTTTGTAAAATTTCTAAGCACTATCACAGCTAGAAACACTTTTATCTTCCTGTTTCCTGTCTCTATCCAAGAGGCAATCCCATGGTGCAAAATACATTGACTGTCACAAAGTTTAGACCTTGGAGCCATTTTTTATTAAATGATTTATTTATAAATGTCTCTTTAAAGAATAAATAAATGTCTATTTTAGTCCATTTTTAGACTTATGTAGCATGTCCAATTTACAAATCAATACAAATAGTGAATGTTTTGTTACTATAGAAACAAAGTATAATAAGTTTATTCGTATATAAAAATGGGATCTTAATTATGGTTAGAACTAATGTTAGAACTAAAGGAATTTTTATATTCAGGAATCTTTATACAATAATCAAGCATAAACCTCAGTGAACTCATCTAACTGACAGTGTTAGACACATCTAACACTGCTTAGTATGTTTATTGTAATTTAAGGATTGACATGTTTTGCATTTTAAAGTCCTAATTTATGTACATCATGATTCTAAATTATGTTCTGTTAAAAACAGAATATGTTATAAGTTCTTTCTCTTTTTTTTGGTAGCAATTATCAGTGTTGGGAGATTAAACAGCAATATGAGACAACAAAGACTCCAGGCCAGTTCCTACTGAGAGGTGATGATGCACTGTGAAGTATTTTTTCTTCGTAATAAACGTGGAAGCTGCCACAAATCTGGAGAAGATTGAGTATTTATAATTGAAGTTTGTGTATTTGCATAATTGTTATCCCTTCAAGATTCACCCTCAAATTACATACCATCATGTTTTCATGAACAAGAGTCTTGAGAAATATTTAACATGTACCAGTAAGTGTGAAAATTTAAATGTAAAAAAAATAGATAGATAGATAGATAGATAGATAGATAGATAGATAGATAGATAGATAGATAGATAGATAGATAGATAGATAGATAGATTTGTTTATAAGTAGTTGAGTGTTTTCTTTCCATCCTTACTACAGCAAAAATACCAGCAAAGAACAACGAGATCTTCATTGTAGACACAGACTACAAATCTTATGCCATGTTACTCTACAAGATGAAGAACAAGCTCACCTTTAAACTCTATGGTACATCACAAAGACATTTATGCATAAATTACCTTCTTTTTAACCCAACTGCAAAAGTAAACTCACAAGTGGAGCATGTGTAGTATATAGCAGTGCAGTATGTAGTACAGTATATAAGATATTATATAAACATCCTGTGTGCTAAAGGACGCTCTCCAGTAATCGCTGAAGGCATCATGGATAAATTTGAGGACATGGCACAGAAACAAAATCTGGGCTTGGATGCTATTTTCCAGTTTCCTATTTATGGTAAGTGCATTTTCTGTCTGAATAAGAAAGCTTTTCAGTGACTTGAATCATTGTATATTCACTCGTCATTTTTTAGGGTTTTGTCAGTCTGCGGACAAGGACCACATACTTGGTAAGAGGAATATTTTTCTGTCATTACTATACCTATGATTTTACATCACTCCTAATTGTTTGGTATAACTAAAATAGAAATAGAACAATAAATTATATAAGGTAAATGAGAATATTCATGTCCAGAAGTAATCAACTGAATAAGTAAAGCGCATCAAGAAATTGAGACCAAATACAATCAAAGTTTGTGTGTTTTATTTACAATATTTTCTCTAGAGTTCTATTCTCAGGAAACAGTTTCACTGATCCGTTGTTCCCACTCTGAAGATTTAAGTATAAGTTTTATTTTTTTTCTGCAGTTCTTGCAAGCAGGATAAAATACTTCTCATGATGAGTCATGTGAAATGAGCTGAAGTCACACAGTATCTAAAACTATAGGAAGTCCAAATGAGTCCCTGAGATTTTAGAGTCTTACAAAATTTTTACAAAAAGCATTTATAGTCGGAAAGCTGCAGAGTATGTAAAGTAGAGTCCCTATGGACATTGACACATGGCAGATACCTCATCACTAAGCTTACACTATAGAGAATATAATATGTTCTGGTGTAAGATGTTCTGTTTAATTTGCTGTTTGCTGAATCTGTTGTGTGTCATATTTAGAAGTTTCTCAAAAGCTCCTGCTTACATAATTACACTTTATACACAGTTGTAGAATTGACATTGATTATTATCACACATTTATTGTCACCCAAATAATGATGGTTTTGCTATGTAAATCTGTTTCCTCTCAAGGTTTCTTTCTCGTTTCTTCTCAGGGAGTTTTTCCTTGCTAACTTTGCCTTAGGCTTGCTCATTAGGGAGAGATATACATTTAAATTTGAAACTATTATTTATATTTCTATAAAGCTGCTTTGAGACAGCGTCCATTATTAAAAGCACTATTATAAATAATATTTAAGTGAATTATAATTACCCAAATAGAATTCTTGTGTTTGTTGGATACCCACACAGTAGAGTACACCATTCAACATCCTCATAAAGACAGTTCAGATCTGTCCTTTTTTATGTTTTATTGAAGAGCTATGATTTGCTGGTTATTAATAATGATACTGTATTTATAAGTCACAATTCCTGTGATAATGATAATCAACTGAATACGTGAAAGACTCTTCACCCTGTATAAGGAACAGTGATGAAGAAATGTCATTGGGAGCAGGTTGCACTTGGAAATTAATACTGTCCATTTTCTCTATTCCAGTAATGACCTGAACAGGATTGTTTTTTGTGAAAGACGTCTGTGGATAACTGCTTCATTGTAACTGTGAGCACAAGAAACAAAATCAGATGTGTGATAGAAATAATAAAAATGATCAAACTCAGACATTCTGTTATTTGTGTTTTTGTGGACACAGGAGAAGATTTTATAGATAAAATGAAACAATTTTCTGCAATGTTTAGTAAAATGGCAATGCTGATGTTCTAAATTTGAGGTGCGGTAAGCTGAGAGCCAATCAGCTTTGTAATTGTTTATCTTTTGTTATAAAATTAAACATGACTGTCTTCCTGGGCAAAAATGGTATATATTAAACACGAAACAATTCCGCCAAAAAATAGACTTTTTCTTTGATAACTCTGTTATACTTTATGACCAAAACAACAAAACCTCCCATTGCAAAACCGTGGGAATGAACACAGTTGGTCTGCCACTCACTCACTCACTCATTTTCTACCGCTTATCCGAACTACCTCAGGTCACGGGGAGCCTGTGCCTATCTCAGGCGTCATCGGGCATCAAGGCAGGATACACCCTGGACGGAGTGCCAACCCATCGCAGGGCACACACCCACTCTCATTCACTCACACAATCACAAACTACGGACAATTTTCCAGAGATGCCAATCAACCTACCATGCATGTCTTTGGACCGGGGGAGGAAACCGGAGTACCCGGAGGAAACCCCCGAGGCACGGGGAGAACATGCAAACTCCACACACACAAGGTGGAGGCGGGAATCGAACCCCCAACCCTGGAGGTGTGAGGCGAACGTGCTAACCACTAAGCCACCGTGCTCCCCCGTTGGTCTGCCATTATCCGCTAAAACAGGCTCTGCTCTTCTTGGAAGACTTTTCACTAGATTTGAGATGTGTGAATTTGTGCTTATTCTTGTGCCCATGAGAGCACAAGACATCAGACAGTGATGTTAGGGCAGGATGCCTGTCATGTCGATGCTGTATTAGTTTATCCCGGTGGTTTTCACTGGGGTGAGGCAGACAACCCGAGATCTCCAACTCCAACCTGGGCAAACCGTCTTCGTAGAGCTTGCTTTGTGCATAGGGACATTGTCATGCAGGAACAGGTTTGGGCTTCTTGGTGTCAGTAAAAAGTAAATCTTAACTTTTTCTCGTGCACAACAAAGACATTCTTGACAATGGCATTCTTCCAGATTTGTGTCAACAGTTTGTGGAATTTTACAATGTCATGATCAGATGTCCACTTACTTTTAGCCATATAGTTTCTGTAGGTAAAGTGACTCGGTCGTATTTAAAAGAATTGTACCTTAACAAATGTAATTATTTAAAATTTTTAAAAATCCAACTACAAAATTAGATCACATTTGTATGCCTGGCATGGTATTGAATTGTCACTATAGAAAAACAGCTGGAAATACAGTCAGGGCTGATGTTCTAGAAAATGAATCAACATTTTGAATCAACATGTGGAAGGTATATGATTTTTTTTTTTGCTTTCTGAAGTCAAAATGAAACATTCACAAATTTCAGATGTGTGCTTGATCTTACAGCCAACAAAAGGGAAACATCAGACACAAAATAGTCTATTTTTTTTTTTTTTTTTAATAATTCTGTATTTACAAAAGTTATATATGTACACGACGTCTTTCAGGATATAGCTATTCAAAGTTATACATTAGATTTTGTGAGAATCATGTGCATCATTCCTCTACACGTTTAGAGACAAAAGGCCGTGTTCAGTCCACTTAACATGATTATTCTGTACTTAAAAACTATTTCAGATGCAAGCGGCCTAGGTAGAATAGAAAGAATAAGGACAGCTGTCTACTAAGGGTCCTTAGTTAAGACATGTCTCACTGATATGTCATGATTATTTTGTGAGCTGTGATAAATTTATTGTGATATAAATACTTTATATCTTCCATGTAGGTGTCTTAGTCATTCATTAATGGTTTAACAACAAATATTTCACTCAAACCCAAGACCCACACCCCCCACACCCACCCCCCCAACACTCACATACACACACACAGCTGAAATCTGCCAAATTTAAATGCAGTCATAATTTCAACATTAATGGACTAAATAAATACAGACAGATTAGAATATATGGTGCCTGGCTTTTAGGAAAATTCCTTGTTTTTAGCAGACTTTCTGTATCTGTGATGAAGGTGTTGCATTATATGGCCAATAATATTTTTTTTTGTTAGCATGTTGGGTGTAATGTACCCTGCATGTGGTAACTAGGGATGCACCAAAGTCATATAAACCATCAGGATCATTATACTGTTGTCCTGAAAGATGACATGGTATCGAATCTTATCTGATGTTTAAGAATCCAAATCAGTGCTGCTTATGCTATGACTGTTTACGCGAAGGTGGGTAACGTGGTAATCGTGTTAAAGTTCCCCGCTTTCGTAAATGTGCAAAAGATGTTGCTAATGGAAGATGTGCGGCTATTCGGAAGATAACATGAAACCGTTTGTATGCTACATGTAGACTGATTCCTGAAACGGAGACATTTTAATATGTGAAGAGCTCAGGGCTGCCTGTGATTCACCAATACTCTGGCTTTAATTAGAAATCGTATGGCATAAACAAAGCTACTATAGCTTGATTTTACATCAGACCAGTCAGTCTACAAATTTGAATTTGTGCAAAAAAACCCTCTTTATAATTTAACAGAAAGATCAATTGTGAGGGTTTTAAAATAGCAAGAATGTGCATTTAAAACAAGAACGAAAAAAACGTTTTTAGACCAGAAACAATCGTCAAACTGATTTCAAATCAAATTCTCCCCATCGAGTTTGTTTCTGAGCTACTTTCTGTTAGCAGCCTGTACAACAGGCATGGGCAGTTAGAACAGAATATGGTGAAATGTTTAGCACGAACACCTGAACGTCTCCTTAGGATGGTTAATTCAATAATTCAGTTTACATCAGCATATGATGGAAATATAAATCCCTCTGAAGGGCATCTTTCACTCTAATCTGAACCTCGTCTGTAGTGTATGTGTGTAACAAACGGCTAAAGGACATTTGCACATTTCCGTGTACTAAGAAAAGAACGGCAAGCTTACTGACTTTTAATGAAAGTTGATGAATTTCATGAATAGTCATTAAGAAAAACACTTTTTTTTGCTCACAGCAACTCTGACTGGCTTGTGAGAGGGGAGATACTGTATGCCATCCTGAGATCAAACTCAATCTCGTATGATTTCAGTCACTTTTGTTCTTTTTACAGTACTGGGAAATGTCAAAATCGGTAAGCACACACACTCTCTCTCTCTCACACACACACACTGCATTTTCAGCAGATATGTGTTCTATTGCCTGCTTCTAATACACTGTTGTGAATATTACCACATGAAAATTTTATAACAGGTGTCACGCCCACTCCTATAGAAAGAGGTGGCAGGAAATAATGATCAGAAAAAGGAACATTAATAAAATTGGAACACAGGGCGCTATCTCTACACTACACATTCTTGGTGTTAGTATGATCAACGTCACTAAACAAGAAGCCGATAAAACGGGATTCTGCTAAAGGGTGTGCGATGTGACAATATGGCATCAATATCACGATCGATTAAGTCAATATACGTTTTTATACTTCTTTACCAAGTGCAATGTGACTTGCAATAACAGGTGGCTGAATGGACGGTGAAATCTATATCGGAAACCAAATTTTTTTTTCTTTCATCCTTCTTGGTAAATAGCATCATGTGATAAACACAGATTTAAAAAAAAAAAGTTCAACTCAATTTTGCAGTTAATACTAATGTATCCAAATATCTGTGAAACTAAGAATTACGATGCGCTTCTTTCCTCTGCCATATCGCACACCCCGTACACTGCAGTGAGGTTGTGTAACATCAAACAGATGCCATGTCTTTGTGATGACGTGCAATGTGCTGGTTTTTTTCCGATGGTCTGCGGAAGCCCTTGGAGCAGAAATCGCAGCGATGTGGGTAATCCTTGGTGTGGATGGAGATGACATGTCTCTTAAAGCCAGAGGCGTCTCCTGTGCTGTAATCACAATACTGACACTGATACACCCTGCGCTCTCTGTGTACTTTGGCCAAAACCTTTTTCCCTCCGTGAGCACCCAGAACAAATGCCTTCTTAAGGCCTTTTTTGTCTGAGAATGGGGTTTGCTGTTGCGTTTCTTTGGTGTGGCTAGACAGGATGTGGCGGCTGAGCACGAACGGATCTCCGATCCTGAAGCTGCAGTGGCGACACTGGTGCAGTTTTTTGGCCTTGTGAGCGGCAGAGTGCTTTTTGAGCTCAGAGGGCCGGTGGAAGCCTTTTCCACACGTGTCGCACTTATGTGGATATTCTTTAGTGTGAACGGAAATGATGTGGCGCTTCAGGTCGCTGGAGTTGGAGCTACGATGCTCACAGTGCATGCACTGGTGGCTCTTGGCTTCCTCCTCGTGTGCAAGCGCGTGTTGCTGAAGCTCCTCTGGATCAGCGAAGGTCTGGAAGCAGCGCTCGCACTTATGTGGCGTTTCCTTACTGTGCTTCGTCTTCACGTGTGTCTTCAGGTTTGACGAGTCAGCCGATTTGTAGCTGCAGTACAGGCATGAGTACGGCTTTTCTCCAGTGTGAGTCCTCATGTGCTTCTTCAGCTCAGAAGGGTGCCGGAAGCCCTTCCCACACTCCACGCAGATGTGAGGAAAATTTTTGCTGTGCACAGCCAGTAAGTGCCGGTTAAGAAGTCCCTGCTCGGCTGTTTCATATTCGCAGAACTTGCAGCTGTGCATTTTTGTAGCGGGCGGCGGAATCTGCAGCTTCTGCTCTCTGTAATGGTGCTGGAGCCGGTGGGAGATAAGTGCCGCCTGCTGGTGGAACTCTTTGCCACATGTTTCACACTCTAACGGTGCGCTCTTGTTGCTCAGTTTGTGGGTCTCCATGTGATTGTGGAGACTAGCTTTCTTGTTGGTGGTGAAGTCACAGTCTGTACACTGGTACTTCTTCTTGTTTATGGCATCCTGGTGGTGGTTCTTGGTGTGACGCTTCAGGAAGCCTCGTGATTTAAATTTCTTACCACACAGCATGCATGGATACACTGTGAGAGGCTGGCCATATGGACCAATGATAATGGCTGAAAAAGAAAATACAAACAGAAAGCAGTTTAGTGTCGGAATGAAAGTCCAATCTCACAACAATACAACCAGAGTCAATGGCTTCACACAGGTCGGCCCAAAGAAACCACCTTACGGTCAGGCTAAAAAAAAAAAAAAAGGCTCAAATTTCTGTGGTTGTGGTGTATGTTGGCACTGGCCATTAAAATAGGACTGTATCATCTATTGACAACAGTGACAGAGTGTTTGAAACCTAAATCTTGATAGATAACACTGCTGCATTTTGGGTTAGCTAAATATTTTGTTATTGTTATTTTTCTACAGCTCATTTAGGCAACACTAGATCGTCATCTTGCAATAACGATTGGGCCTTAGCTGGGATAAACATGGCTACACCTCGCCTGACTGAGTTCTGCTCAAAATACGGCCGATTTGAGGTTGATGGTGTTAATGTAGATGTCACAGAAACTCCTGAACACGTCCAAATCGGTTTTGCAGTACCTGTCTGGATGTGACGCGTCTCTGTGTGTTTTTTGTTCTTGCTTTTGATTCGTTGGTGGTTGATTTTCTCCATACTGTCAGAATCTTCGACATGTAACACTGCACTGGCTGCTCCATTCCTGTTCTCACAGCTCTCCTGCCCACCTGAGAACAGGTTTACGCATGAAATATTTCAGTTCGAAAAGATTTAAGTGACATTATGCCATGATCTAAGGGAATATATATAAGGCAAGAATGAACAAATTAGATTTTTTTTTTTAATAAACTCAGTGTTTTTACAGTGTAGTTGCAGTGTAATATTAGTTGCACAGAAACTTTTTTTTAGTTTTCACCAACAGTAAGATTGATATTCATATTCATATTATTTCATAAAAAACAAATACACATATTTCCTTCTGTACAGTAACAATGTCCATATAGACCAGTTGAGAGCAACTTATTAACTACAAAAACCAAGAGCCTCAGCCTCAGTTGATTAGAAACACATGACTTAAACCACTAAATCTCCAAGTGCACTTTATATAGCAAGAGTTCATAACAGCTATTAAAAAGGAGTTATTTAAATGTGTTTTTCTATACTCTAAATTGTCTATTGTCTATACTCTAAAAGGACAAATAATCTTGTCTATACTTTAAAACTTACCATAAGCAGCTGCCCAAGCTACAGGCATGAAGTCCTTGCTAAGTGAAGTGTTGTCAAATGGCCGCTGGTGACTGGCTGGCTCCTCACCCCCCACCACCACCTCCATGTACACTTCATCAGTAATCTTGGCCACATCTGTTAAGGAACAAGCGCACATTCAGATATCAGTTTCCTCCACAAGCTACAACAAGCGCTACAGTCACCTCCAAAAGAATTAAACCGCAAGGCCAATTTCTTTCTTGGTGCTAGTCATTGAAGCCATTTGGCTTTGAGATCAAAAGACCCATGAGATTATAGATCAGAATAACAGTGTTCATTTTTCTGATATTTTCATCTAAACATGTTAAAAAACTTAGAAAGTTGCACCTATTTTTTGAACCCAAGGATTTTTTAAGTTGTCGAAAAAAATTAAAAGATGTAACCGACAAGTGTTTCTTGTTAGATTGACTGTTTAAACAATACTGTAAGTAGCTCCGAATGTCTACTCTTGGTTTGTATCCTGGATTTCACTTGAGAAGACCAAATGGAAAAACCAGTGGAAACCCAGAGACCTCTCTGTGAGTGTAAAGCAAACCTTTCTGAAGCTGAAAAAATGGAAAATCCATCAGAAACATTGCTCAGACATTCGGCATAGCCGAATAGCCAACTTCATAGCCAACAACATTGGGCAGGTTGACCAAGGAAACATTGTGAGAGCTGTCAAGAAAATCCCCAGAACAAGAATTACATTAACAACAACCTACTGAAGGCAGGGGGAAAAGTATCATAATCCACCGTTCTTTAAAAGCCGAAATATAGAGTCCAAACCACAAGATACAAACCATTCATCAGCAGGAAGCATTAGAAGAATTTGCCAAGAAATACAGAGATGAACCACAGGTTCTTGAACCAAAACCTTTAACCTCTACCAAAAATATGCAAGGAGATGTAAAGGAAGAAAGGATCTACTGAGGATCCAACACATAAGAGCTTATCAGTCAGTTAGCGTCCTGGCTTGAGCTTGCATAGCTGATTCTGAAACAGAGTCACTAATCTTTATTGATTATGTAACTCATGATGAAGGCGGCAGAATGAATTCAGAAGCCTACAGAAACATTCTGTCTGCCAGATTACATGGAAATGCATCCAAACTAAAACACACTGCAAACACAACACAGGACTTCACTGGGGAGAAAAGTGGAGGATTTTAGACTTGCTTGGATGCAGTTATTGCAAGAAAGGGATACATAACCAAATAATATGTGTTATTTACTTTAAGACTATCTATTGCTATACTTTTGCTGGCATAAATATTGACTGGTCTGAGACTAAAGGTGCCAAATTATAAGTTGTTTAACAGAGCTAGCTGAATATATCAGGAAATAAAAATATTTCATCTCTAATCCAGATGCCTTCATGGTGTACTAAAACAATAAATTGGACTTTCTCTTCCAATATTTTCAGAGTGAACTGTACATTAAAACAAAAGTCAGCATGGCAGGACTCACTAATGTCTTCCTGATTCTGACTGGCTTCTCCCACAGGCATAAGGACCATTTTATCACTGAGTGCAGATGGATCCATCAACTCCACACTTTCATCCACATCAATGTCAGCATCTCCGATGTCCACGGTGCCACCTGCAGTATATTTAAGCAACAAAAAAGACAAAGGTTTCTGGGGTGCCCGAATGTAAGCAATGGCCTGCAATAAAAACTAGAGTCTAGATTTTAAAATCATAGCCATCACTAGAGTGGACTAAAGCCTCTCTCACCCAGGTCATCATCCCCTGAATCGGCCTTCAAGATATAAACCTTAATGACCTCTTGACCATCGTCGTCCTCCTTTTCCCTGTCATCCTGCTCCTCTAAAGTGCCCTCTGTGGTAACTTTGACATCATCATCTGACACAATCTTCCCAGGTTCTTCCACTGGGGAAAAAAAAGGTATGTGAGGGATCAAACTAACCACTTTCTTCACATGTATCACAGGGCTGCAGTGGCTCCTTTAGCTTTGCTAACAGAAGATGGAAGCGGATAGCATCAATAGCAACATACGGCATATACTCGGTAATGCCAAGTTAATAAAACGTGACCACTCACAGGAAATCATGAGGTAGTTTTCACACGCATCTGGGTCCTCCTGCACCTGAGAGGAACTGAGCACATCCTCCAGAGCTATTCCAGGTGACATCACACATGTCCCTACGGTAATGGTGCTTAGGCCTTCCTCATCCTCTTCATCATCGTTGTCCTGCACATACTCGGCCACAACGTCTCCCATGGCATCCTGGATAACCAACTCATCTGGGGAAAAACCATGCACCGCTATACCATCATCCTCCACTCCAGAAACCAGTACCGTCTCATGTAGCTCCACTTCTACCTCATCCTCCTCGGCTTCACCATCCCCACCTAAAACATATGCACAGGCAGAAACAAAGTCCTATCAAATGTATTTACTTTTCAAATAGTGCTGCTCCCTTAGTAACTTCTGGATTAGGGGAATGTAGTTCCCTGCTGCTGGCATATAAATGTTGTTTATCTGAAAAATAGTATAGTTTTACCAGCACAGAGATGGATAACGTGTGCAACAGGTTGATTTTCTTCAGACATACACAGAATTCTGACATTTACCTGACCCATGGAAGATGATATTGGGCTGGTGGGAATGGGGAGAGAGGGTTGTCACATCTTCATCCATCGACCCCCTTGGTCATTGGCATAGTTTTTAACTCCTAAAAAAAGACGATCAAAAAGTTTCGTCTACAAACGTCTCTGTAAAAAAAAAACATTTTCAGAGGCTATAGAATGCACATGAATCAATTTCTATATGAAAATAAATTAAGGACAATAACAAGAGAAATCACTATTTTACTCCTTCATTATATTTAAGTTACACTAAAGGCTTATTGTATTACTTTTAGAAATTCATAAATAGCTTTACACAGCACCAAATTAGGTCCCTGGAAATGTATTATAAATAATAAAATGATTAAAATACAAACTTATGAGAAAGACTAACATTAAATATTATTATCTTCATGATGAGGACGTTTTTTTTAAAATGGGGCGTGGCCTGGCGGTGACGCAATGGCAACCGCTTAAATGGCGAACCTTGCAGCCGTTAGATTAATATTTTTTTCCATACCCGTATTCCGACGTATCCGGTATTTTGCGCAAGGATTGGTTAGTACGGCATTCACAATAGCAGCTTCTTAGTGGCTATCATAGATATATATCTATGAGTGGCTGTAACGTATCAACCAATAACAATCTAGAGTCCGAAATACCACACGCCAATTGTAGAGAAGAAGGCGGGATTTGCCGGAATACGGGTGAGGAAAAAACTCGAAAGGTTCCCATCATAGACACGCCCACTTTTATGCCTACCGCCATATTGGATTAATAAAAATGATCAATAAACGTGCATAAAAACGTATTTTAAAGCTATAATACTATGTTACAACGCTTCCTTGTGGCATGTTTATAAGCTATAACGAAGTCCTTAGATAAGTTATGAATTTAGGTTGTGGGCTTGCACTAGCGGCCTAGATGAGGCCTCCGGAGGCCTTTGACTTGATGCTAACGAAGGCCTAGCTGTTATAACGCTCCTAATCCTATAACCTGGTCAAACAAAAGAAAATGCGTAAGCTTCTTCACCCGTGTAAAACCACACAATCCTCGCGCTATTGAGTGTTTAGTGGTCGATGGAATTGTTTAGCGTATATGGTTGTGCAGCGGCCTACCTTTTTCACACACCGCCTCCAGGCCGTAACGCTTTCCCCAGACTCGGGCAGAGCTCAGGCGGGGAGTTTGTGTGAGCAGGGCGGGCCAGTGCGGCGCTGGGAGGGCGGGGCCGAACTCAGCACTCACACCGCCGTCAGCGGCTAGCGCCATAGCATTTATTATTGACATATTATCGCTGCACTTTCTCCTAAATATCAATACCTACAGATAATAAATATCCATAAGAAATATAGTTATAATACAATACAAAAATAACGTGTGTTATGTCAAGGCCCTGAGAGGGAGGGGCCGAACCTTCTCGAACAAAAGGCCAAAAGATCCATGCATTCAAATCCGGATGTAAAAAAAAAAAAAGGACTTTTTTTCATGGATAAAAATCAAAATAAAATATTACACCTTTTGGTGACACCTTCGTTATGTCACACGTTCTTACTTCATAAACTTTCATTTTAAAATATGACGGTTGAACGAATTCATGGGAAAAGTCTTGAGTTAAGGTTCCCAAGCAAAGCAGAAAGTCACACACAAACATGAGACATTTTGCCTGCTAGCCGAAACTCTTAAACACGCTTAAAGTTAAAATGTTAAAGTGATCCAGCGCTATAAAACCTATAAAAGCTATAAAATGTAAATATTTCGATTCTTAAATGACGACAGCTCGTATATCACATCATTTACCGAGAACAAATACAGTAACTAGATTAGCAAGCTATACTGATTAGCTTGTCCGGTTTATAAATCAAAAGATAAATCTGATAAACTTGTAGTGAATTATTGCGTTATTTTCGCTTCACCGATTTTAGATTAGAGTGTAAATAATGAAAAAAAAGTGCCAGTATACATTAATAGCATCTTTAATCCCTTTATGAATACATTTTACTTAGCTAGCAAAGATTAGCTTGTTAGCCATTTCTGTGTATTGATGTGTTATGGTAAGCTAAGCTGCTAGCTAAGCTCTAGTAAAGGTGTAGGTTACACTACATAGGATGTAGAAGCCATTGTTTTAACCACACTTTGTGTACATATAAAGGGAGTAGAAAGCTATTTGCTATCTTATGTATACATACAGTTATTTCGAGTCGTGGCTACTTCAGCTAAATGTATTAAAACTTATTAAAGCACCTAAACTTATGTAATACCCATTTTACATTAGATTTGACATGAAGTTAAATGTACTCCACTTTTAGATTTTTATTTCGCTTCAGTACATCAAAGTGTCATCTTTTGATCATACTTCAAATGTTAATAAAATTCCAGTCTCTGAATTTGTGTACATAAAACGTTCGGCATTGTGAGTTCAAACACTAGTCGTATATCACAAATTACATGAATGCAATTATGATGTATATGCATTGTTTCAGGAGCATTAATGTGGATCCACAAAACATCTGGCCGGAGTTTTGATCCAAAGTGTTTTTATTAGTAATCACTGAAATATGTTGACAACTTTTTTTTTCAGCAAATCCAGGAAATACATCTTTTCTCCCATATCGCAGTGTAAATGAAATCAGTCCTGCTGTTGGGATTGGCGTACATTTTAAAATACGGGTGCCGAGATTCTGACGTCTGTGCAGCTCCGACCTCGGCACTAGCGTGAAAATGGTTTGATATTTATGCCATATGGTTCGACAACACTATCCTTTTGTTCCCACTGTAAAAATCCTCAATCATCATCCACTGTGGGCGTGATGGTCACTCCTCTCCTGATTTGACCCCAGCCGATTAGACTTAGAAAGAGAAAGAAAAGTGAGTTTACTGACCAGATATAAACGTCCATCAAAAGAGAGACACATGTTAACTTATTCAACTCCATACAAAAAAGGTGTTTATAATTTGCTTACCGCCAATGTTTCTCCACTCGGCGACTCAGAGCGATCTTCTCGCCCACCTCTGTGCACACAGGGTTAGTGAGCACAATTTTGGCCAAATCGGCTTTCACTGCACTCACGCGGCCTCCCGTTGACAGTGAACCAATGTTCACCATCAACACCTCATTTTTCGAAAGCTTCTGGACCTGTGCCACAAAACAAAACCAGATTAGTAGCCAGTAGGCATTTCAACTTTCCAAAGCATCACTACTGCAGATCAGATGTAATGCTCTTTCCATCATTTTATTGATGATACTAAATGCATTTAGGCAAACACTATAATCACCTGATAACCTGCATTAGATTCGAGTTGTTAGAATGTAATCACACTTCCAATCGGTGTCTATGTAAATCAGAGGGAGTATTTAATTTACCTTTGCAGCTTTCTTGTCCCCCTCAGTACGGACACCCAGCAGCCTCCTCAACAGGAAGTAGGAGATCTCAAGCTCAGTGAAAATCTCAGGCAGTGCGCCAACAGCACCTAGGACCTGACCGACCATACGGTCCGCTCTGCATAGCGTCGGGTCAATTTTAGTGCCAACACCTGCATCACAAACAAAATGTATGAATGTAAGTGGCCAAGAGATAGGCTACTAAATAAAATAAACCAGACCGAAGCCTCATGTCCTGGCCACATTTCCCCATACACAATGAAACACAAAAGCAATTTAAAGAAGAACATGGCCTGCTGGCCACGCGTACTGCATTTCTGACCCAGGAGCTTCATGAGACATTTTTGTTTGTTTATAAATATACAGATCTCACAATTTCCTTAACACCTCAGTGCTTCTTGTATACTATGCAAAACAGTCAACCATGAAATAAAATTGCCCAGTACAGAAAACAGCAATGGAAGAAGTGCTACCATATCAGTTCACAGACAATTATAGACACTAAGACATGAAGACTACAGTGTAAAAGTATCAGTCTATTTTGGAGTGGGAATGGAATAAAAAGCTCTTCTGCAAGAGCACCATATTACATCTATATAACTAGTTAAATACATACTTTTTCAATTCCTTTAGGGGCTTTTTACACCTGGTCACTTCATGCGTTTTCTGTGAGCCGATAGCCATCCGATCGTAAAAAGACCAGGTCTAAATGCCCTCCAAAACGTTTTCGATTCGGATATAAATCTGATCGTTCAAAAAAACTTCAGGAGGTGGTCTGGGACGCATTTCAGTTGAAACTGGACGGGTGTAAATGAATGTGGTTGTTCAAGCCACATACGTCAGCACTATACTCCTCCCAAACGGAAGTACGTCACTCGCAAGTGCTGGCTCCGATCTTTCACCCAGGTGTCTCGTTGGGTCTTAAAATGCACTGCTGCCGCCAGCGAAAATGCTGTTTTTTTGTAGCATAACCGTCGTAACAGTTTTTTTTTTGTCTTTTTTATTGCATTCTGAAAACCGCATACACCAAAGCGTGTTCCATTTCAATTACCCCGGAAACGAGGTAAAATATAATTGCATTTTGGGCGGCAGTAGAAAGATTGGATTGATATCCAATTCGCCAAGACGCATTTATGTGGCCTAAAGTAAATGGAACAGTTTTAACAAATTAGATAGCTATCGGATCAGAGAAAACACCAGGTCACCAGGTGTAAAAAGGCCCTTAGAGAAGGCACACCGCGTAAGAAAATGCTTCGTGAATGATAAAATAACTGAGGATTGATTACTCATTTACATTTTCAAAGAATATTTGCTACTTAAACCCTTAAGTAAACGACCTGGCAGGTTAACAGTAGTGCCACCAAATGGATTCTCTCGCACACGTACCAATAAGGCCACCAGGTGCAGCATATTGGAGGTCATTGTGCTCAGCGAACAGTGAGACGATCTTGGAAAAAATGGGTTTGCACATGAGCTTCCCTTCATGGTCCTTGGAAACAATACCGGGTCGGACTTCGATCTCCTGTCCCACCTGCAAATAGAGAGACAAGAAGCATAAAAACAAAAACAAAAACAAAAACAAAAACAAAAAAAAAATAAAAGATTACTTCTTAATTTTATGCATGAAGTAAAAATTAAATGTTTTAGCAATTTAACATTCCTCTTAGTACAGAAACATTATCATCAAAATCAAGTAACAAACAGTAATAAAAGGCTGTTTGAAATATATGGTGTATTAAGATTAGTTGATGCTCACCTTTAGCACTCCTTTCAGGATGCTGCCTCCAGCTACACCTCCCTTCAGATCATCCACCTCGCAGCCAGGTTTATTCACATCAAATGATCTAATTACTGCCAGAAAAGAGAAAGTTTGATTAAAATCCTCCTTGTAAAACAGCAACTTAAATCAAACTGCTGGCAAGAGCCTGTGTTTACCGATAAGCCTAGGCTCAGAGATGAAGTCCCGGACAGGCACAGGGATCTTATTTACAATGTATTCACACACCACCTCGATGTTATACTTCAGCTGAGCTGAGATCGGGATGATGGGAGCGCCTTCTGCGACTGTGCCTGTAAAAAAAGTTTACATTTATAGAGCTTAGTCGTCGAAGGTTAAGGGTCTTGCTTAAAGTTCTTTGCAGTAAACTCATGATTTTCTGATCCGTAGCCAAAAGCTTAACCACTGATCTACTACTATTCAAATTACATCACAGTTAACTATATGTGAAACGTATAAGCTGAGGAAAAACTTGTTAAATTGGAAAAATAAAAAGGTTAAAGAATTAAATTACTTTTGGTTAGTAATTTCTTTTTTTAAAAAGTTCATTTGAGACTATACTACCCATTTAAAACTCGTACACGGTAGTGTACATGGTGCATAATGTATAGTGTGTCATTTGGGATGCAGCCAAGGTGTATTCCCAAGTTAACATTTAACAATTCACTTGTATAATACATAATAAATGTATTACACTTATATCAAGCACACACTAGACAGGCTTTACCGCAATGTTTCAGCACAGATGTGAAGAGCAGGCAGAATTTTTAATCACTTTTTAAATACGAATACACTTAAAACGATGCTCTATATTCATTCGTTTTATTTTAAGATTTTTTTTTGAGTATGTACATATATTTTTATCCATAATGAATAGAATTACTGAAATACTAGCGATGTTACGTTTTTTTATCCCTGCGGCTATTAGACTTTACAATCAAAGGGAACCAGTCACCATAATACACACTGGATTACTGCAATAATAACAATAACAAAGTATTTTAAAAACAACACGTGCAATAACAAATTTTTAAAACGTGCAATATTACCTGTGTGCAATATGTCTGTTAGCGTAACTACTTACTCGTGGTCTCTTTTTTTCTTCTTCTTTGTATTTAAACATTGTGTTGTGTATATACTGTATACTATATTATGTCTATTTTTTTAATATATATTTGCATTTCCTGCTGCTTTAACAGAGAAATTTCCCCATTGTGGGACGAATAAAGGTACATCTTATCTTAGTTGCCTTCACTTCCTGTCTCTGTCCTCATTAGTAGTCATTGCACCAAGTCACTCCATATTTGCATAAACTTTTCTCAGCAGTGTCAAATCTTGAAGTCTACCACATATAGTTGTCAAAACATGCTGTTGCTCATGTCGCCAGCTTTGGTTGAGGGCTGCTTTGCTGCTGCAAATCCCCATATGTGCGGTGAAACTTTGCGCCGTGTATTAATGTGGAAAAATGCTGCTACTATACAAAATATGTAAGTCTGCTTTTGAATAATAATGAGAATTCAAAACAGTGAGTAAATTAATTACACAACCTTAAAATATTCCATTTCCCTCAGACTTTCAGTATTGTGGTAGACTGTGGTAGTCAGGAGAATCAACATTAATCTCGAAAGTAAAGATTGCATTATTTAGATCTCAACAAGCTTTACACAGATCAACCCCCAATGTTTCAGCTGACACTCACCTTGCACGAAGGCCAGGATCTGCTCATACTGCTCTTTGGCTTGACTCTCTTTCACAAGGTCGATTTTATTCTGCAGGATCAGGATGTGCTTCAACTTCATGATCTCGATTGCGGCCAGATGTTCTGATGTCTGAGGCTGAGGGCACGACTCGTTACCGGCTAAAACATCAGGATAGAAGGGTTAGATCTTCACGGGTTATGCTAATAACAATAATAATAATAATAAAAAAAATCATACTTGAAGCGACATCATTGAAAATGGCTAAAATCAGAAGGAAGCACTCACCAATCAGAAGGAGTGCAGCATCCATCACAGCAGCACCGTTCAGCATGGTGGCCATCAAAATGTCGTGACCCGGACAATCGACAAAGGACACGTGTCTTATAAGAGGACGAGAGGGGGGAGAAAAATAAAATAAAAAATAAGCACAACTTCCACAGATTCTCTTCTGTAGACACTTATACAGTGGGGTTTAAACATGTGTAAGGCAGTAACCAAAAGCAGCTTTTTTTTTTTACTGTGTGTTGATCCTTTACTAAATGATTATCGATGCTATTAATACACCTGATAATTTACCTGACTAGTTTGAAGTTGCCTTTTGTGCCAGGAATGTCTGTAGGGAACTCGTCAGGAGTGCTGCTGCCACACGACCTGTAACACTCGGGCCTCGGGCAGCTCGGGTCATCCAGTTTATACACCTGACACAGGAGTAAAGACATTGGTTACACCAGGGGTCACCAACGCGGTGCCCACGGGCACCTGATCGCCCGCAAGGAGCACTTAAGGCGCCCGCGAGGCACGTTCTAAAATAGCACTGGTCAAAATATAGCTATGCCTAAAAAAAATTTCTTGCTGTAGTTTTTGAATAAAAAACGCTTGCATTAACGTAGATTTTAAAATGATGATATTTAATTTCATTTTATTTAATTAAAAAAAATTTCAAACAAACATGTTATGTATATAACGAACTCTGGCCTTTTCTGAAGTCAAATGTCAATATTGCACGCACGTCACGTCCGGCTCCTGACATAAGGAAGTGGTGCAGCAACGATGAGGAGTTAGTTGTGATTTACCCCCCAGAAAATGGCAGAAAAGCGACAGAAAACATACCATTTTCAGTGTTTGGGAGGAAGAGTTCTTTTTACGTCAGTCAAAGAAAAGTGTGTGTGTCATTTGCGGGACGACTGTTGCGACGGCAAAGCGGCACAATGTAGCAAGACACTTCAGTCTGCGTCACGAAAGTTTCAATGCTAACTACCCACCCGGCAGCGCATTAAGGACAGAAAAAGCCGTTACAAATCCTTTCATGCAAGTGGACATGACATGCACTGCTGAGCAACTAAGTGCTCTGTTCAAATTGGATGCTGGACAGGTAGAGATAGAAATCCTAACGTTGCAAAATGACCTCCACCTCAAAGCCCATCAGTCTGCATCAAACTTTAGGTGCCTTGTGGACACAGAAAAGTACAGTGGTGTATGCACAGCAGCTATGAAATTTGCATGCCTTTTTGGTTCAACCTATCTCTGTGAATCAGCCTTTTCTAAAATGAACTTTATCAAGAACAAACACAGAACACGACTTACTGATGCACATTTACAAGACTCACTCAGACTTGCAGTGTCAAATTATTCACCAGATTACAGTACAGTGGTGTGCAAAATGCAGTGCCAGGCTTCCCACTAACAGACATTTACAGACAAAGAAGAGATAACATGTGTTCATTGAAAACACCATAACATTAAACTAAAAATGGTGCACAGAAATGTGAACATTTTTTGAAAAAGACTAAATTACTTGTGAATATTCCTTCCATCATTGTTGTATAAAATCATTGTTAATAATTGTGGAGAATAATTAACATTGACATGTGAGCAGTCTCTTCACCATAATAATATTATTATTATTATTATTATTATTATTATTAAAAAGTGATCTGTGCAATTTTGCTCTTGAGGAAGTTTGTATCAAACCGGTAGCCCTTCGTACTACTCAGTTCCCTTGAAGTAGCCCTCAGTCTTAAAAAGGTTGGTGACCCCTGGGTTACACTATTATCTCAGAGGAGCTTTTTTTACAACAAATTAACTTATGAACACATGATGAATAAAATATGATAAAATCTCATTGAACTGGGAAATATTATAGAAGGAATAGTATTAGAGATTATAAAATGCAGTTTATCAGTTTAGTGCTTCAAATATCTGTACATACATGATGTTTTTTTTTTTTTTGAAATTGAAGTCTATCAGTATTCGTGTATTATAATCTAGAAAAAGGTTGCTGTGAAAAGTTTCTTTCCAGCAAGAATCTCAAAAAAGACAGAGTACTCTAGGGAACTATCTTTGAAAACAAGTACATATTTCCTAATCAGAAAAAACTGAATATAGTTGACAAATCTAATCATTTTTTATCAGATTGTTCTAAGGAAACTTCGGCAAAAAGACAGACTGGAAAAGATAAAATGTCGCTTTAATTGGCATCATGGAGGCGATGGTTAAGATGGCAGAATCTTACAGGGAATTTAATAGTCTGGTTGAATGGGTGGTTTTACACATGTTCTGCATGGTAACATTTATTCAAAGCCAATCAAAACAGCATAACTTACAAAATGCCGTGTGCAAAGCCACTGCCAGTCTACATTCACGCAAAGAGTGATGGCAAATCGTTTCGAATCTATTTTCATCCACGACGACTTGTGCTGTAGGTTCTTTTAACAGAAAGGTTAAAAGACCCAAACAGACTTGTACTGTGTAAACTGAATCAGTCAGCGAGGTATTGTGTGCTCGGCAGCTGATGCTATTCATCAGTCCGTACACGGCAACAATAAGCTCCCTTATGAAGAGAGGTTTGAAGTGGATTTTTGTAACCTGTGCGTTAAGCTTGTTGATGTCATCTTATTCAATCACATCACTGTATTGAGCCTCTAAATCAGACTGGAGCTTCATACGAAAAGGAGACAGAGTTCTTTTTTCCTTACCTTAGCGTTGGCATAGCCCAACTTGATAGTAATGTTTCTCTCGAGTTCGTTCTTGAAACGGACAGTGTGGACACCAGAAATGGCCTTCACCACTGTTGACTTTCCATGAGCCACATGGCCAATAGTTCCTGCAGGGAAAACAGCAATACTTACTTGCAGAAGTCCCACATTAGCGGCCAATTTAGGGGCAGAATTCATTCAGAACATTAGTTTTAACGTTTATTTGTAGTTGCCTAGTGGACAATTTGTGCATGAATCAGGAGAAATAAACTATACAGAATTTGCATGCATTGCTTAACCGATAACAGAGACCATTTTTCCTGAATCAGGAAGACGCAGGTATGTGGAAACCCTGCTGCAACTTTTTTTTGCGATTGCAAACATGAGCTAAAGGGCTAGAACTAAAGTAACACCCTCTCCTGTAATTTATACACTCATCAGTTTCAACTTCTTAAGACATGCCAGTTACGATTCCTGGTAACAAAAATATGGGATTGAGTTGTACACTAAAGCTTTTTCATTTCGATTGTC